>NW_017670739.1:0-45307 GCF_001879085.1 Nicotiana attenuata
TCACAATTCTATGATTGATTGGCTGTTTAATGAATCTGCTCTCTTCAAAACTGATTTCAAAAGTTGTTCTTAGTATTCTTCTAAAACTGGTGTTCACTCTTAGCATCTCCTTAAAACTGGTATATTTCAGAAAATCTTCTTTTTCACTCCTAAAAGTCAACTCCACACTGTTTTTCACTAAGTCTTTCAAAACTATGTCAAGCACTCTCACTTTACTCTTAGAACGTTAGGTTCTGCCCTTCCAGTGTGCGTACTGCCTAGGAATCCCCTGAGATTCTTCCGAACTCTTGCACACTGCGGCTGGCCCTTCCACGCTGCACATAACCAGTCCCTATTTTGAGAAAGGTCTTGGTGTGAGCACTGCCCGGGATCCTTGAGGTCCTTAGGGAACTCTAACACACTTGGATACTTATTGGCTATGATGTTCTTGGCACTTGTGACTACACTTAAGGCCTGGTACACCCAGGTTTACTTAGGGCCTGCTTCAGGCTCCCTATAGTATAAGTTTATATTTCATTTACGTAATTTACTCAATCCTGGTCTGTAATAATCCCTTGTAAATAGATATTGGGGTAACTAGTAAAAAAGGGAGGGTATCTATATGATTCTGTGGGGTAAACTGGGTAGAAATCATGTTTTAGGTTTTACCTTATGTTGAGTTGTTGTAGAAACCATGTTCTAGGTTTGTGTGATACATCAGATATCATGTTTTAATATTGCTATGCTTATTCGCATTAAACCATGCTAAATTTGTGCATTAGATACCCTGCCTTAGGACAATCATGTTTACTGCTTCTGCATATTACATGTTATAGTTCATCACTTCACTTCTGATTCTGCATAAGTCGCTATCACTTAGAAATCCTGCTATTAAGTTAATAATACTGCTTAATAAAACGACCATCTCTATGTGCATTAGAAATCCTGCCTCAGGACTCTGTTTNTATCATGTTCCAGCAGCAATCTGTGTAAAATCACATGTTCACTTAGACCAGCATGACTATAGGTTGAAACAACTTCAAATTGTTTAAACGTCCCCTGTAACTATGATTGCATATAGCCCCATGCCTAGGAAAACCTTAGGTGATTAATGTCCTTGTAAAAACTGAGAAACTTTGCTCTGATTATTTATAAACTGCTCAGGTTTAACAGGTTTTTATAAATCAGTAGGCAAACTGATTAGGGTTCTACCACTTCGTTTTAAGAACAATGTTGCATGTTCTGTGCTTTGATGCTCACCTAGATACCCTGTTCTAGGATTTCTCTGAAATTACCTAAAAATCTGTGTTTGAGACGTGCTGCTTATTTGCCTATGTATATGTGCAGGTAAACAGGAGCCTTCTATCTGCTTCCTATTTGACAGTCCTGCATGTTATTTGTTGTTGCCTAGATTTTTGCCTTTCAAACACCTTAGGATTGTCTAGAACTGCCTAAGTCTAGAGGTCCTAAACTCCTTCGGGACCACAAGGAAAGGACAGGTAACAGCACGCTTAGAGTTCGTTAATCAAATTCGCTTATATAACCGCTAAGAGGTGGGATAATGGGTAGTAAAAGGATATGATGACCTGTGCGCTAATGCAACGTGTAGCCCCTCTCACTGAGGAGTGATTACTGGGCATTGCATGGATATGATCCTGTAGGACAAACAACTTAGGACCGCCTTTATCCCTTTTACATATGTGTACTCCGATCTCCTAAACTTCCTTGGTTTATGTATGCTCGGACTGTTCAAACCTCCTTAATTTACGCTTATCTTTCTTGATCGTATATGTGTTTAGACTGTGTATACTACCTTTATTTGCAAATATATGCTGAGACCGCTTACTTGTTAAATGACTAATTCACATAGTTTAAGTTCGATCGGGACCCACCGTTGTGGACCGCGAGGAGTGCCTATCACCTTCCCCTTAAGGTTATTTCGAGCCCTTACCCTGATCTCTGGTAATGCAAACTGGTAAATTAAATTAATTGCTCTTGGTGCCCTAACGCACCTTAATACGTTAGGTGGAGACTCTTCAAATACCCAATTCCCAAAAGGAAACGAGTTATTCCCCCATGAATGTCGAAACTCGGACTCCGCGAAGGAAAAGGGGGCACGGCAGCATTCTCAAATCGAACTTTATGAACTTATGAACTTTCAACTTCTACAACTCGTGCCGAATCATATCAAATTAACCCGGAAAGAAATCAAATTTTGCGTACAAGTTCTAAATGACACAACGGAGCTATACCAACTCTCGAAATCTAAATTCGGACCCGATATCAACAAATTCAGTGCCCGGTCAAACCTCTCAACCTTCCAAACCTTCAACTTCCCAATTTTCGCCAAAATGCATCAAACCAACCTACTGACCTCTGAATCCAAATCCGGGCACACGCCTAAGTCCAAAATCACCATACGAAGCTATTGGAATCATCAAAACACCATTCTAGAGTCGTATTCACAAAAGTAATCTCCAATCAACTCTTTTCACTTAAACTTCTAAAATAAGAATTTTTCTTCCAAATCAATCCCGAATCATCCGAAAAACCAAACTCAACTACACACGCAAGTCATAATACATAACAGGAATACTCGAGACCTTAAGCCACCGAACGGGATACTAATTCTCAAAACGATCGTTCGGTTCGTTACAGCTCCAATGGTGTTTTGTTTAATAATATAGGGGGCACGTTTTTGAAGCTTCTATCAGGGAAGAAGAGGTTTGATGATATTTAAAGTATTCATAGTGCATGTATTACATGCGCTATACCTGACCGACTTTTCAAGTTCAAGTATAGCGCATATAATATATGGTCTATACTAAGTCTTTCAAAATAGTAAGCATAGTGCATGTATCTCATGCGCTGTACCTTAACGGGGTAACTGGGCGTTAAGGTATAGTACATTAAAATCATGCGTTATATATTAAAAAGTCATCAATAATTCTTCCACCTACTTTTGTGTCTTGAGCCAAAAAATTGCATCATTTTGGTTTCAGAGCCACGTGGGGGTTCCCACATCGGTGGCTGAAAGCCACCTTTGAGGTCTTAAATTGCTAAGCCCACTAACTCATATAGAAAACTCTCTATAATACATATGTTACACATACTTTAGAAGTATGTCAAATACTCAGTTCTTATATATATTATAATAGAGGGGGACTCCGAGGTCTGCGGATGCTGGAAGATATACCTTGAAGTCTCCATGTACTCAGTGGCTCACTGATATCAGGTCTGGTAGGAGGTACCTGGATCTGCACAAAAAGATATGCAGAAGAGTATCATGAGTACACTACAATGGTACCCAGCAAGTGCCAAGCCTAACCTCGGTAGAGTAATGACGAGGTCAGGTCAGGGCCCTACTAGAATAAAAAGGAAACAAGGCAGAAGATATAATAACATAATGAAAAGACTGAGAATTTAACAATGAGAAATTACAGAAAGGAAACTACACAGCAAATAGAGGTAAACGATAGGAGCGCTCCCGAGGTACCACCTCGCAGTTCTAAAAGTAAATACACAACGTGGGAGCTCCCGAGGGACCGCCTCGTAGTCCCAAAAGTAAATATGCAACGGGGTAGCTCCCGAGATACCGCTCCGTAATCCCAAAAGTAAATACACAACTTGTAACCGATGGAACAACGAATTTACAACAAGGAATCCTACAGTTAAATACTGAATATAAAATCAAGGAAATATGCCTTCAACTAAGCATGTTGCACAAATTGCTCGTAAGAATTAAGGCACGTAGACATGTGATATTAGGCTAAATATGATAACTACACATGCTAAGGCAACTCAGTTAAGGAATTAAAAGAAGACCGCTCAGCAAGAATCGGATTTTTCAACATTTAACCCGAGTACGGACTCGTCACCTCGCGTACACGACCTTTTCATATTTCAAATACCATAACAGTACCAAAACCTAAGTGGAATTTACCACACACAAGGTTAGACAAGTCACTTACCTCAAATGAAGATCAACCAGTCGATAATAAGGTCTTTCCCTCGATTTTCCAACTCCAAATGTCCCAAATCTAGACAAAAGCAATTACATACTATAAATATAACTATAAAAAACTAATCTAAATAAAGAAATCACGACTTTAACAAGAAATTAGAAAATTTCCCCAAAAAGTCGACCTGGGCCCACATCTCGGAATCGAGTAAAAGTCACAAATTCGAACACCCGTTCAACCACGAGTCCACCCATACCAAAATTACACAAATCCGATACCAAAACCTCGATCAAAACTTCAAAATTTGGCCTAAGAACTTTCTTCCATTTTCCCCCAATTTTCCACCCCAAATCACCAATTAAATGGTGTAATTAAAGACATAATCATGGAAATTAATCAAAACTAGGTAAGAATCACTTACCACAAACACCCACGTGAAAATATCTCCAAAAACAGCCTCCCAATGAGCTTCCAAATCAATTTTTGTGTTATGAACTCAAACCCTCGTTTTTGAACATTTAAATCTGCCCAGGCGTTTCCTTCTTCATGGACGCGGAAGTCGCGTTCGCGCAGCACACAAACATTACTTCCCAAAATCCTCTTACGCGGATGCGAGGGCCCACTCTAGAACGCGGTTAACATAGAGCCAGAAATTCGCAAACGCGGTCCTTCTTACGCGAACGCGAAGGGCAATATCACCTGCCACACCAATAACCCTTCGCGAATGTGAGACCTCATTCGCGAACGCGAAGGGAAAATTTCCAGCAACACTTAACCGCAAATGCAAGAGCACCATCGCAAATGCGTAGAAGGAAACCAGACACCAGAACAACTGAAGCTTCAGCCATCTCCCAAATCCAAATTCCGATCCGATAGCTATCCGAAACTGTCACGACCCTAAATCCCAACCCGGTCGTGATGGCGCCTCTCGCGAAGACAAGGCCAGTCAACTAAACCCAGTTTACCTTTTTAATCAGTTAAACAACATAAAACAGTCTAAAACTTGACTTAATAGTATTAAGTAGCGAATAATGTCAATAAAGTGCGGAAAACATAACCCAACACAGCCCTAAACGGGGTGTCACAAGTCACGAGCATCTAACAGTACCCAATACTCAAAGATAACTACAGAGTTTGAATTACTGAACTAAGACTGTAAAAAAAAAAAATAGATAGAGAGGAGCTCCAGGCTGCGAAACGCCAACAGCTACCTAAAGACTCCTCGAAGATCCGCCTGAAGCTGGAATGAATCAGCACTCGAGAGCGGGACTAGCTGCGCCTGAATCTGATACAGGGTGCAGGGAGTAAAGTGAGTACTCCAACTCAGTGAGTAACAAATGTAAATAATGACTAAAAGTAAGAAAACACGCAAGGCACAAAGCAGTCTATAATGAAGCAGAAAAATCATTTAAAAATAGTAAACTAGTGAAAAGGCAGGTAAATCCCCTTTCAGCAAGTAAACGGGTCATTGACAGGCAATTAAGGTACAGTAAATAAATAAAAGCTCGCCCCTCGGGCACAGTATCACCACATCCGCCCCTCGGGCAACATCTCCGAACAATAACAGCCCCACAGGCTCAATCTCACATCACACTGGGTACTCGCGCTCACTGGTGGTGTGCAGACTCCTGGAGGGGCCCCTTACGGCCAAAGCGCAACAACAAGCCATCTCGTGGCATCACAACTAGGCCATCGGACTCACATTTATCAAGCCACCTCGTGGCGTACATATCTCAGGCACTCGGCCTCAAATCAGTATCAGTGTCTCCTCACAACATAGGCCCTCGGCCTTACTCAGTCAAAAATACTCACAAGCCCCTCGGGCAATAGTAAAACAGTGTTTCTCAGCCCAAAACATCATTTAAAATATCATTTAAGTCTCAAAACTGAGTAAAAGCAGCTGAGTAGTAAACAGTGGAAAATAACATGACTGAGTTCAAGTAGTAATTCAAAATAGTGAGGAAATATCAATAAAAAGCCCTGAAGGGTTCAAATAGTTGGCACGAAGCCCAAATATCGCATTCAGCCCAAATCATAGTGATAGCAAACAAGTTTCCGTCAAATACGCGGTAAAATCATCAACCGGGACGGACCAAGTCACAATCCCCAATAGTATACGACCCCACGCTCGTCAGCAAGCGTGTGTCTCACCTCAACATAGCACTACGATGTGCAATCCGAGGTTTCAAACCCTCATGACATCATTTACAATCATCACTCACCTCGAACCGGCTAAATCTCTAGCTCGCGAGCCTTTGCCCCTCGAATTAGCCTCCACGTGCGTTGAACCTATCCAAAATCAGAGTGAGGACGTCAAAATATGACAAGGGAATAAAGCCCAAGCGAAAACAATCAATAAAGGGCACAAATCCCGAAATTAGCAAAACCTGAGCCCCGGGCCCACTTCTCGAATCTCAGAAATTTTCACACCAACGGATTCCTTATCTCCCCACGAGTTCATACATATCAAGAATACCAAAATCGGAGTCCAAATGACCCCTCAAATTCTCACTTAAAGGCGTCTTAAACTCAAGCCCTAATCCTTCATTTTTAGCCCTTTAATACTTTTAATTACAGCCTTAATCCATAAAATACTACCATAGAAATGTGGTTTTGGTCAAAAAATTCTTACCTTAATGAAGTCTCTTGATTTCTCTCTTCAGAATCGCCCAAAAAGCTCCAAGGTAGAAGTCAAAAATGGTGAAATAACCCAAACTCGCGAAATGTAATAACATATATGTCTGCCCTGGCCTTTCCGCATCTGCGGTCGAAGGACCCGCTTCTGCGGTACCGCATTTGCGGCCCAACCACCGCTTCTTCGGTTTTTCACTTAAGGCCCATAATCGCATCTGCGATAGAACTTGCGCATCTGCGGCTTCGCAGATGCGGCCATCTTGACCGCTTCTGCGGAAACTGCTTGCCAGCCCCAATTTCGCATCTGCGGCTTCCTCCCTCGCACCTGCAGCATCGCACCTGCGGTCCCAGTTCCGCAGGTGCGGAAATGCCAGAAGCAGAAAATCTGCAGCTTCCACAAACATCCAACTTCTCCGTTAACCACCCGAAATCACCCCGAGGCCCCCCGGACCTCAACCAAAAGCACCAACACATCCTAAGACCTTATTCAAACTTGTTCCAATCACCAAAACACTTCAAACAACATCAATTCAACCAAAACACATCGGATTCAAGCCTAAGCTTCTAAAAATCTTCCAATTTTCGCTTTTGATAAAAAACCCAACCAAATCATGTCCGAATAACCTTAAATTTTGCACACACATCCCAGATCACCTAACGAAGCTACTGCAACTCTCGGAATTCCATTCTGACCCCTATATCAAAATCTCGCCTACCAACCGGAAATCGCCAAAATATCAACTTCGGCAATTCAAGCCTAAATCTATTCCGGACCTCCAAAACCCATTCTGATCACACTCCTAAGTCATAAATCACCTCCCAAAGCTAACCGAACCATTGAAACTCACATCCGAGCCCTCTAACATATAAGTCAACATCCGGTTGACTTTTCCAACATAAGCCTTCCGAAAAGAGACTAAGTGTCTCAAACTTCACCAAAACCAATCTGAATCCAATCCGACCAACCCGATACCTAAAAACACGGATAAACAAGGCATAAAGAAGCAAAAATGGGGGAAACGGACCGGTAACTCATGAGACGACCGGCCGGGTCGTCACATCCTCCCCAACATAAATAAACGTTCGTCCTCGAACGAGTCAAGAAACATACCTAAAGCCTCAAATAGGTGAGGATATCTGCTTCGCATCTCCCGCTCGGTCTCCCAGGTAGCCTCCTCCACGGGCCAACCTCTCCACTGCACCTTTACCGAAGCTATGTCTTTTGATCTCAACTTCAGAACCTGACGCTCCAGAATAGCTGCTGGCTCCACATCATAAGTCAAATCACCCTCCAACTGAACCGTGCTGAAATCCAGAACATGAGACGGATCTCCAATGTACTTCCGGAGCATAGAAACATGGAACATCGGGTGCACACTTGACAAGCTGGGTGGCAAGGCAAGCTCATAAGCCACCTCTCCAATCCTCCGAAGTACCTCAAAAGGCCCAATGAACCGCGGACTCAACTTCCCTTTCTTTCCAAATCTCATAACACCTTTTGTGGGCGAGACCTTCAATAGAACCTTCTCACCGACCATGAAGGACACATCTCTAACCTTCCTATCAGCATAACTCTTTTTGCCTCGACTGCGCTGTACGAAGTCTCTCCTGAATCACCTTCACTTTATCTAAAGCATCCTGAACCAAATATGTCCCCACTAGCCTAGCCTCACCGGGCTCGAACCAACCAACTGGAGATCTACACCGCCTCCTGTACAAAGCCTCATATGGAGCCATCTGAATACTCGACCGGTAGCTATTGTTGTAAGCAAACTCTGCAAGCGATAGAAACTGATCCCATGACCCTCCGAAATCAATAACACAAGCGCGTAGCATATCCTCCAATATCTGAATAGTGCACTTGGACTGCCCGTCCGTCTGAGGGTGAAAAGCTATGCTCAACTCAACCTGAGTACCCAATTCCTGCTGAACAGACTTCCAAAACTGGGAAGTAAACTGAGTGCCCCGATCTGAAATAATGGAAACTAGGACACCATGCAATAGAACAATCTCCCGAATATATATCTCTGCTAACCGCTCGAAAGAATAAGTGGTACAGATAGGAATGAAGTGCGCGGACTTGGTCAGTCGATCCACAATCACCCAAATAGCATCGAACTTCTTCAAAGTCCGTGGAAGCCCAACTACAAAGTCCATAGTGATCCGCTCTCACTTCTACTCGGGAATAACTATCCGCTAAAGCAGGCCACCCGGTCTCTGATGCTCATATTTCACCTGCTGACAATTGAGACACCGAGCTACAAATCCCACAATATCTTTCTTCATTCTCCTCCACCAGTAATGCCGCCTCAGATCCTGATACATCTTCGCGGCTCCTGGATGAATAGAATACCGCGAGCTATGGAATTCCTCCAAAATCAAATGCCGAAGCCCATCCACATTGGGCACACAAATCCGGCCCTGCATCCTCAATACCCCATCCTCTCCAATAGACACATCTCTGGCATCAGCATGCTGAACTCTGTCCCTAAGAACAAGCAAGTGTGGATCATCATACTGGCGCTCTCTGATGCGCTCATATAGGGAAGACCGAGAAATCACACAAGCCAATACCCGACTGGGCTCCGAAATATCCAACCTCACTAACCGATTGGCCAAAGCCTGAACATCAACCGCAAGAGGTCTCTCCCCAACTGGAATATATGCCAAACTCCCCATACTCACTGCCTTTCGGCTTAAAGCATCGGCTACCACATTGGCCTTTCCCGGGTGGTACAATATAGTGATGTCATAATCCTTAAGTAACTCCAACCATCTCCGCTGCCTCAAATTAAGATCCTTTTGTTTGAACAAGTGCTGAAGACTGCGATGATCAGTGAATACCTCACAAGATACGCCATACAAGTAATGCCTCCAAATCTTCAACGCGTGAACTATGACAGCCAACTCCAAATCATGAACGGGGTAGTTCTTCTCATGGGGCTTCAACTGACGAGAACCATAAGCAATAACTCTACCCACCTGCATCAACACACAACCAATCCCTACTCTCGAAGCATCACAATACACGGTATATGAACCTGAAGCTGATGGCAAAACCAACACTAGAGTTGTGGTCAAAACTGTCTTGAGCTTCTGAAAGCTCTCCTCACACTCGTCCGACCATACAAATGAAACACCCTTCTGAGTCAACTTGGTCAAGGGCGATGCGATAGATGAGAATCCCTGAACAAACCGGCGATAATAGCCTGCCAAACCAAGAAAACTACGAATCTCTGTGGCTGAGGACGGTTTGGGCCAACTCTACACTACCTCTATCTTCTTTGGATCAACCTAAATATCCTCACTAGACACCACGTGTCCCAAGAATGCCACTAAACTGAGCCAAAAGTCACACTTGGAGAACTTTGCATAAAGCTTCTCCTCCCTCAATCTCTGCAACACAACCCTCAAATGCTCCGCGTGCTCCTCCTGACTGCGCGAATGTACCAGAATATCATCAATGAAGACTATAACAAATGAGTCAAGATAAGGGCGGAACACGCTGTTCATTAGATGCATGAACGCTGCTGGGGCATTGGTCAGCCAAAAAGACATAACCAGGAACTCATAGTGACCATATCTGGTCCTTAAGGCCGTCTTAAGAATATCCGAATCCCTGATCTTCAACTGGTGATAACCCGAACGTAGATCAATCTTGGAGAATACACTCGCTCCTTGAAGCTGGTCGAATAAATCATCAATGCGAGGCAAAGGATACTTGTTCTTAACTGTTACCTTGTTCAATTGCCTATAATCAATGCACATTCTCATACTGCCATCCTTTTTCTTCACAAACAGAACCGGCGCACCCCAAGGTGACACACTAGGCCGAATGAACCCCTTATCTAGGAGCTCCTGAAGCTGCTCCTTTAACTCCTTCAACTCCGCTGGTGCCATACGATACGGCGGAAAAGAGATGGGCTGAGTGCCCGGCAGCAGGTCAATACCAAAATCAATATCCCTGTCCGGCGGCATGCCCGGCATGTCTGCAGGAAATAAATCAAGGAAATCCCTTACAACTAGGACAGAATCAATACTGGGAGTCTCAGTTCCAACATCCCCCGCAAAGGCAAGATACGATAGACAACCCTTCCCAACCATATGCTGGGCCTTCAAGAAAGAGATCACTCTACTAGGAACATAATCAGTCACGCCACGCCACTCGATCCGTAGCACACCCGGTATAGCCAATGTGTCTAGCGCGGCATGGAGATAGCCAATCCATGCCCAGAATGACATCGAAATCCACCATACTCAATAATAAAAGATCAACTTGGGTCTCCAGACCCCCAATAGTCACCACACACAACCGGTACACACGGTCTACAATAATAGTATCACCCACCGGGGTAGATACATGAACAGGTAAAGCAAGAAACTCACGAGGAGTACCCAAATAGTGATCAAAGTATGATGACACATAAGAATAGGTAGAACCGGGATCAAATAGTACAGAGGCATCTCTGTGGCAGACTGAAATAATACCTGTAATGACAGCATCAGAAGCAATGGCATCGAGTCTGCCTGGAAGAGCATAGAAACGGGCCTGACCGCCCCCTGATCGACCTCCCCCTCTGGGGCGACCCCTGACTGACTAATCCCCACCCCTAGCTAGCTGGGCGGGTGGTGGTGGAGCAACTGGCGCTGAAGCTGATGACTGACCCCTCTACTCGGATGAACTAGCAATACGGCGGCGACACTGCCTCCACATGTGGCCCATCTTGCCACACTCATAACAACTCCTAGGTGCTGTAGAAGGGGACTGATGGGAACCCTTCGCACCGGACTGACCAGCAGATGCACTCGGCATAGAAGAACCCTAGACAGATGGAGCACGGGATGAGCTTTGAGCTGGGAGGGCACTAAGTGAAGAATGGCCCTGGTGTGAACTGTGGGAACCATGACCCGATGACGCTCCTCGATAACCTGAGCGATCAGACTGACCCTGACGGAACTGTCGACCTCTGCCGTGCTGGAACTGGCCCCTCGAAGGACCACCACTATAGCTACCAGATCCTCGAGGCCTCTTGGCCTCCCTCTCCTCTCGCTCCTAGCGACGGACAGACTCAATCTCCCTGGCAATATCCACAACCTCCTCGAAGGTAGCACCAGTCACCCTCTCCCTAGTCATAAGAATATGGAGCTGATAAGTAAGACCATCGACAAACCTCCTGATCCTCTCTCGATTTGTCGAAACCAACCAGATGGCATGACGAGTCAACTCAGAGAACCTCAACTCATACTGTGACGCCGTCATCTCCCCCTGACGCAACCACTCAAACTGTCTATGCAGCTCCTCTCTGCGAGACTACGGTACATACTTCTCTAGAAAGAGAACGGAGAACTGCGGCCAGGATAGGGGTGCTGCACCAACAGGCCTACGCCTCTCAAAATCCTCCCACCAAGTAAAAGCAGGTCCTGAAAATTGATAGGTGGTGAAAGCGACCCCGCTGGTCTCCAGAATACCGGTTGTGCGAAACATCCTCTAACACTTGTGTAAAAAGCCCTGGGCATCCTCTCCATCTGCTCCGCTGAAGGTCAGAGGCTGAAGTCTCCCAAATCTCTCCAACCTACGCTGCTCATCCTCTGGCATGACAGGAACTACATAGTCCTGAGCAGCTGTGACCGGTTGGGCTGGATGTGCCCCCGGCGTCTGAAGTCCTGCATGACCTGCTCAGGTGTGCGGGCAGCGGGAGTGTGACTGCCTCTCCCGGCCTGAGAAGTAGCTGCGGCTGTAGTAGCTGAAACCACCTGAGCTAGGCCAGTGCAAACTGATAAGATCTAAGCCAAGGCCTCCTGAAGACCCGGAATCACAATAGGCACAGCTGGTGCCTGAGCTGGCGCTGCTGGAGGGTCCACAGCCGGGACCTGGTCCTGAACTGGGGCAGCTGGTGGATCTGCAAGTGCTGCCCTCGCTGCTCTGCCACAACCACGACCGCGTCCTCGGCCTCTGGTGGCCGCAGCTGGTGGCACTGGTGGTCGTCCATCCTGTCCGGTAGCGCGTGTCCTTACCATCTGTAAGAGAATGGAACAACAGAAGATTAGTACTCGGATCAACAAACTCGCACGATAAGAATTTCAAGAATTTGAAGTTTTCCTAAATGTTCTGCAGCCTCTCGAGGATAAATACAGACGTCTCCGTATCGATCCGTGAGACTCTACTAAACCTGCTCATGACTCGTGAGACGTATGTAACCTAGGCTATGATACCAACTTGTCACGACCCTAAATCCCAACTCGGTCGTGATGGCGCCTCTCGTGAAGATAAGGCCAGCCAACTAAACCCAATTTACCTTTTTAAGCAGTTAAACAACATAAAACAGTCTAAAACTTGATTTAATAGTATTAAGTAGCGAATAATGTCAATAAAGTGCGGAAAACATAACCCAACACAGCCCTAACCGGGGTGTCACAAGTCACGAGCATCTAACAGTACCCAATACTCAAAGATAACTACAGAGTTTGAATTACTGAACTAAGACTGTAAAAAAAAGAGATAGATAGAGAGGAGCTCCAGGCTGCGAAACGCCAACAGCTACCTAAAGACTCCTCGAAGATCCGCCTGAAGCTGGAATGAATCAGCACTCAGGAGCAGGACCAGCAACGCCTGAATCTTCACACAGGGTGCAGGGAGTAAAGTGAGTACTCCAACACAGTGAGTAACAAATGTAAATAATGACTGAAAGTGACGCCTTTGCCCCTCGAATTGGCCTCCACGTGCGTCGAACCTATCCAAAATCAGAGCGAGGACGTCAAAATATGCCAAGGGAACAAAGCCCAAGCGAAAACAATCAATAAAGGGCACAAATCCCGAAATTAGCAAAACCCGAGCTCTAGGACCACTTCTCGAAACTCAAACATTTTCACACCAATGGATTCCTTATCTCCACACGAGTTGATACATATCAAGAATACCAAAATCGGAGTCCAAATGACCCCTCAAATTCTCACTTAAATGCCTCTTAAACTCAAGCCCTAATCCTCCATTTTTAGCCCTTTAATCCTTTTAATTACAGCCTTTATCCATGAAATACTACCATAGAAATGTGTTTTTGATCCAAAAATCCTTACCTTAACGAAGTCTCTTGATTTCTCTCTTCAGAATCGCCCAAAAAGCTCCAAGGTCGAAGTCAAAAATGGTGAAATAACCCAAACTCGCGAGATGAAATAATATATAACCCAAATCACCTAACAAAGCTAGTGCAACTCTCGGAATTCCATTCCGACCCCTATTCAAGATCTCGCCTACCAACCGAAAATCGCCAAAATATCAACTACGCAAATTCAAGCTTAAATCTACTCCGGACCTCCAAAACCCATTCCGATCACACTCCTAAGTCATAAATCACCTCCCGAAGCTAACCGAACCATTGGAACTCACATCCAAGCCCTCTAACACATAAGTCAACATCCGGTTGACTTTTCCAACTTAAGCCTTCCGAAAAGAGACTAAGTGTCTCAAACTTCACCAAAACCAATCTGAATCCAATCCGGTGAACCCAATACCTCAAAACACGTATAAGCAAGGCATAAAGAAGGAGAAATGGGGGAAACGGAGCGGTAACTCATGAGACGACCGGCCGAGTCGTCACAGAAACCCCCCAAGGCCCCCGGGACCTCAGCCACATATACCAACTAGTACTAAAACATCATACGAACTTATTTGCGCCCCCAAATCACATCAAACAACACGAAAAACACGAATCGCACATCGATTCAAGCCTAATGAACTTTAGAACTTCTAACTTCTACATTCGACGTCGAAACCTATCAAATCAAGTCCGATTGACCTCAAATTTTGCACATAAGTCACAACTAACATTACGGACCTACTCCAACTTCTGAAATCGAAATCCGGCCCAAATATCAAAAAGTCCACCCCAGTCAAACTTTTAAAAAATCACCCAACTTTCCAACTTTTGCCAAATAACGCCGAAAGGACTTACACCTCCCAATCAACATCCGGACATGCTCCTAAGACTAAAATTACCCTACAAAGCTATTGGAATCATTGGAACTCCAATCCGGAGTCGTCTTCACATAAATCAAACTACAGTTAATTCCTATGACATAAGCTTCCAATTTAGGACTAAGTGTCCCAGTTCTCTCCGAACCCAAAAACCAAACCTCCCCGCGAGCCACAAAACCAATAAATGAGATAGGGGAAGCAATAAATAGGGGTTCAGGACTAATACTCTCAAAACGACCGACAGGGTCGTTACAAGTAAATTCTGGTTGTCCAGTACGGACAAAAACTATTAAAAAATCATTTTACATTTTTTAAATTTCCATAGCGACCACGGATGGTCGGTAAAAATTGGCGCAATTAGTCAGAAAAACATTACCGACCGACATCGGTCGGTATATCGGTCAAACATTTGACCGCAATGCTCAGACTTGTTTAGTCAAAGTATTTTTTTGATTACTGACCAACATCAGCCGGTTATATAGATCCATGTATTTAAATTATAATAATTATATTATTATTAAAATGTTTTATAAAATTTATGTTCTAGTTACTGACCAAAGTCAGTCGGTTATTATAGGAGAATATTTTACTGACCAACTTCGGTCGGTAACTGTAATTTCTGAAAACTAACCAACCAATGTTGGTCGATTCATAGGTCAAATATAGTCAAACATTTAAATAATATTAAAATTTACTATATAGATAATATAAATATAATCCATGTACCACTTTGTTTTGTAATACAAATATTGAATGCACTAACATATACTATAATAAGCATCTAAGAACGCGAAGCGCTAGGCCTACAGGGTCATTTTTTGGGTGATAGGCTTGTGAACAAGCAATAATCTAATCAGTATGTATAATTCATCATCATCATCAAATATATCTATTTGAATAATTATTAAATTGATTTATCGATTTATAACTTAGAAATTAAAATAACGTACTTAGATACATCGGTCAATGTTAAAAATAAAACGTCTCGATCTATATCGATTAATCTATATATGCCATGCATTATTAGTTATGAACGAACGAAATATAGAACAATACTAAACTTCTTTGACATGTATATATTTATCAAAAATCAAATAAATGGAAGAAGCTAATAGTATTATGACAATCATATATAAGTAAACGAATTAATATAGCAACCAACTAAACATATTTAAAATAAAATAATATTGATTCACCAATTCATAAATTGATCAAGTTTTCGTGCATTGTATGGCATGCACGTGCGTCATATATAAGATTAGAATACATACACTCACAAACACACAAACAAAAAACAAGCTGAGTATGATTGATCATCAATTACAATATAATGTAAGTTTGTGTTTGTTTGTATTGTGTGTATACGTGTGTGTGAAATGACTCATATACTTAATTATAACTTAGAAAATTAACTTAGATAGATTTATTAATTTATGAGATTTATAATTAGCTATAAAATGATTGAATATGTAAGACGAAATGTCTAATTCGAATAAAATAAATGTCTCATACATATAAATGTCTCATACATACATACATACATACATACATACATACATATATATATATATATACATACATATATATATATATATGTGTGTGTGTGTGTGTGTGTGTGTTTATTTGTTTAGTATGATTGATTAATTATATATATTTCTGAATAAAATATATACTTATAGTTTATAATTATATTTTGAATTCTACAATTTTGTATGAAATAATGATGAAATAGAATTAATATTGGATTTTTTAAAGGTAACCCACAAAAATCAGTCGGTTAATGTAAAATTCCCCATTTATTGCTTTCTGTATGTTATATTGTGGTTACGTGACTTGTCGGGGTGTATGGTTTTGGTTTCAGATGAGTTCCGGAGTGAAATAAGACACATAGTTCCAAAGTTGTAGAAGTTGACCGTAGTTTGACTTGTGTGAAGATGACTTTGGAATAGAGTTTTGATGGTTCCAATAGCTCCGTGTGGTGATTTTGATTTTAGGAGCATGTCCGGATGTTGATTTGGAGTTCTGTAGGTCATTTCGGCATGAATTGGCTGAAGTTGGAAAATGGAAGATTTTGGAAAGTTTGATCGGGAGTTGACTTATTGATATCAGGGTCGGATCCCGATTCTGAAAGTTGGAATAGGCCCATAATGCCAATTATGATTTGTGTGCAAAATTTGAAGTCAATCGGAGTTGTTTTGGTAAGAATCGATATTGGTTTCAGAATTCGGAAGTTCATAGTTACATAGGCTTGGATTTGGGTTGCGATCCATAGTATCGATGTTGTTTGATGTGATTTTTTGCCTCGAGTAGGTCCATTATGTGTTTTGTAACTTGTTGCTATATTCGGGCGGGGTCACCGAGGGCCGCGGGTATGGTTCGGATCGAATCGGACCAATTTTTGACTTAGCTTCATTGCTGAAGTCCCAAGCATGTTGGTGTCATAACACCTGCAAAGGGTTTGACCGCAAGTGCAGAATCACAGGTGCGGAAGGTGAAGCATAAAAGCGAAAGGAGAGCCCAGGCCTGGGCTCATAGGTGCGGACACCCTGGCACAGGCGCGGCATTTTCCTCCGCAGAAGCAGAACTAGAAGACGGACTTTGGACATGAACGTGGATACGATCTCCTTCTCCGCAGAAGCCGGCTCGCAAGTGCGAGACATGGTCCGCAGAAGCAAAACTCCTGGACTTAAGTGGAATCCGCACCTGCGATGGTTTTTCCGCAGGTGCGGCGTCGCAGAAGCGACAAAAAGGCCGCAGAAGCGAGGATCGCTGGGCAGAAAGGCCTTGCTCGAGGGTTAATCTTCATAATTCATTTTTGGACTTAGAGAGCTAGGTGGTAGGTGATTTTTCGAGGGGTTTTTCAGAGAGATCATTGGGGTAAGGAACCCTAACTTGGTTTTAGTTAATTTACAAGAATCTATTGTTAATTTCTTCATTAAATTAACGGTTTGAGTTGGAAAATTGGGGGACAATGGTAGAAACTTCTTAGACTAAAATTTTGAGTTTTTAAAGGCGAATTGAAGTTGGATTTGAGTAATATAATTTTGGTCGGGTTCCGAGACGCGGGCCCGGGTTGACCTTTTGGGTTGGTTTTTTATTTCTTCTCAAAGATCGTAATTTCATTGTTTGAGTTAGTTTCCTATAGTTATATTTATAGAATGAAATTGTTTTGGCTAGATTCGAGTCGTTCGAAGTTGGATAATCGAGGGAAAGGCCTTCAAGTTGATTAATTTAGCGTGATTTGAGGTAAGTGACTTGCCCAACCTTGTGTGGGGAAACTACCCCTTAGGATTGGTGTTGTTTGTGATAATTGTGATATGTGAACGCCGTGTATGCAAGGTCACGAGTGTGTACACGAGCTAAATGTGGAAATTTTTGGCTTTAGCTACGTAGGTCCCTCTATCCCTTTTAATATTTTTCCTTCTTTACTATAAACAGTTGTATAAGAATGATTTTGGTATTGTCATAGAGCTTGTGACTTGTAATACGCCGGGTTTTTGGCTTTTGTATACACATTGAGCTGTAGAGATTTTCCTTTTTATTATATGTTGTTGAGTTTTGAGATTTTTAAATTATTGTTTCATTCACTTCCGCATGTTTGTTAGGCTTACCTAGTCTTAGAGACTAGGTTCCATCACGACATCCTACAAAGGGAAATTGAGGTCGTGACAGTTAACTGTGGTCAAACACAGTAAACGATCATTTAACTGTACCGGGCGACTTTACCGACCGTAGTCGGTCAGTACCTTTTAATTCCAGATCTAAAAAATGAGTTTTCCCTCATTCTTCTCATCTTTTCAAAATTTTCTGACTCTCTCACTCTCTTCTCCTCACACACACAGTTCCTTTCCCACTCCTTCTCTTCTACCTCACACACATCCCATTCCCCACTCCTCCGTTTCCACCCCATCTGCCTTTGTTCCGGTGTCCCTCCTCCTCCACCTCCTAAAATTTTCAGGTTTCGATTTGAACTTATATTTTTTGTATAATTTTAATATTTTTTTAATTAGTTATGAATTAGTTAATTAGTGTTTAAAATAAAGGTGTTAACCAGGCGGGCTGGTCAAGGCTGGACATGGAAAAAATAGTCGTCCGGTCAGTTGGGGGGTTGGGTAATTATAACGACCCGACCGGTCATATTAAGAATTAATGCCCCGATCCCCTATTAACTACTTTCCCCATGTTTTTTTCTGCTATTGTGAGTTGCCGGGAGGATTTATTTGGAGTTTCGGAGAGTTTTGGGACACTTAGTCGCTAAATGAGAGTTTAAGTTATAGAATTTGGACCGTAGTCGGAGCAGTGTGAATACGGCCTCGGAATGGAATTTCGTTGGTTCCGTTAGCTTCGTTGGGTGATTTCGGGCTTAGGGGCGCGTTCGGATTGTGACTAGGAGGTTCGTAGCTCAATTAGGCTTGAAATGCCAAAAGTTGAATTTTTGAAGTTTCTGGTTCGATAGTGAGATTTTGGTATCGAGGGGAGTAGGTCCGTTTTGTAATTTGGGACGTGTGTGCAAAATTTCAGGTCATTCGAACGAGGTTTGATAGACTTTTGATCAAAAGCGGAATTCGGAAGATTCTTGGAACCTTAGGCTTGAATCCGATGTTATTTGGTTGATTCGATATTGTTTGAGGTGTTTTGAAGATTTGTATAAGTTTGGATAGTGGTATATGACTTGTTCGTGCTTTTGTTTGAGGTCCCGGGGGCCTCGGGGTGATTTTGGATGGTTAACGGGAAGTTTGGAGTTGGGAATTTGCAGCTGAAGCTGCTGAGTTTTTCTGTCATAACCTCACATGCGGTTAGGGGGCCGCAGGTGCGATGACCGCAGAAGCGAGATCAAGCCGCAGATGCGGCCATAGGTGAAGGCAGCAGAAGACGAAGAAGCGGGAGGTTTGCCGCACCTGCAGGACCGCAGATGCGGAGTCTGGGTCGCATGTGCGTAGGAGGGGACTTAAGTGAAAACCGCAGAAGCGGTGCCGTTGACCGCAGAAGCACAAAGGGACCACAGGTGCAAAAAACCTGGGTCAGAAAGTATAAAAAGATTTCCTTCACGAATTTGGGTTAGTTTTTATAATATTTCAATAGGAAGAAGCTATGGAGAGCATTTTTCAAGGGAGATTTTCAGAGGGATTCATTGAGGTAAGGCCTTTGGTCCTTAAGCTCGTTATTATGGTGATTTTTATCATTGTAAGCATGAAATTTGAAGGAAAATCAGTGGTAAATAGGGGATTATGGCTTGGCTAATTGGAGAGCTTTGAGTGGTGATTTGAGGGACAATTTGAGGTTCGATGTTGGTACTTTTGGTATGACTGAACATGAGAGAGTGTGAGGATCCGGAATTTGTAAATTTTAGCCGATTCCTAGACGTTGGCCCGGAGGCATTTTGGTCATTTTTCCTAATTTTGCGTATTAGCTTAGAATTAATTAGTTGAATTAGTTACTTGAAGTGTTATTTATATTATGCAATTACTTTGAATAGATTTGGGCCATTTGGAGTCGGATACTCGTGGCAAGAACGTGGTATAGATTTGATTGAGCTGGTTCGAGGTAAGTGGCTTGTCTAACATTGTGTGGGGGAACTCCCCTTAGGATTTGGTACTGTGATATTTGAAATGCCTTGTACGTGAGGTGACGAGCGCGTACTTGTTGAAAATCCTGTTTTTCATTTAAGTATCTATAATTTCGTATTTTTCTTCACTATTTACACTACTTGAACTTTGAGCTTACTGTTAGCTTAGGAAAGCATGCCTAAATGAGTAAATTGCCTACTTGCTCAAACTGCCTTATCTGAACTCTGTGCAGCATGCTAGGTTAGAATTACCTTTCTATTTTGATATTAAATTGAATTGAGTTGATTATTCTTGTGTTGTTGCTGCGTGTTTACATTGGGACTACGGATGTGGTATTCCGGTAGATCCCCCTGCACGGTGATATGGGCTACGGGACAGCACCCGGGAGATCCACTTATTATTTACTTTTGGGGCTACAAGATGGGATCCTGGTAGACCCCCTATAGTTATCTCTATGTTGAGTTGTATACCTTCTGTCATTATTTGCCTTGGTTGTGGTTGTTGTTTCTCTCATTATCTGTATTTCTTTACTACTGCTCATCTTCCTTATATATTATTGTATATGACCGGTAGGGCCCTGATCTTCCTCGTCACTACTCGACCGAGGTTAGGCTTGGCACGTACTGGGTACCGCTATGGTGTACTCATGCCCTTTCCTACACATGTTTTTGCGTGTGCAGATCCAGGTACTTCCACTCAGTGTTATCATCCTTGACGCGAGGCGCTTCTGTAGAGACTTTGAGGTATATTTGCCGCATCCGCAGACCAAGGAGTCCCTTTCTATTCTCTGTACTAGTATAGCCCTTCTGCATCTTCCTTGTAGATAGACATTTCTGGAGTTAGAGCCTTTTATGTACTCTTAGCTTGTGACTCATGGGGTTCCGGATTTTGGGTGTGTTAGGTTGAGATTCTTGTACTGTTATATGCCGGACGGCATCTTAAACACTATTTTATTTTGTTATCTCGGTTTTTAATTGTTTTTTTCTGCAATTGTTTCTTTTCCGCATTTGTTAGGCTTAACTAGTCGTAGGGACTAGGTGCCGTCACGACTATTCACGGAGGGCAAACTTGGGTCGTGACAAGCTGGTATCAGAGCACTAGGTTCATAGGAGTCATGAATCACAGGCCAGTTTATTAGAGTCTCGCGGATCGGTACGGAGACGTCTGTGCGTATCCACGAGAGGCTATGTAACTGTTAAGAAAATTTTACTTCATTTGAATTCTTTGTCGTGCGAGATCTTTGATTTCGAAATTCTAAACTTATGTCTTCTATTCTCTCACAGATGGTGAGGACACGTGCTACTGGAGGTGACCTGACACCCGCGCCCCCCTGCGAGAGCCGCCAGAGGTCGGGGTAGAGGCCGAGGACACGCATGCGGTGCAGCTAGAGCACCCGCGCGAGCTGCTACAGGGGAGCCATCAGCAGTTACAGCTGGAGCCCAGGCGCCTGATACGCCCACAGCTACTACCACTCCAGCACTCCAGGAGACTCTTGCGCAGTTTATGAGTATGTACACAACTCTAGCTTAGGAAGGGTTGCTTCCCCTTGCTGCAGCCACATCCCAGGACGGGGGAGGAGCATAGACTCCCGTCGCCCACACTCCTGAGCAGCGAGTGCATGTGGAGTAGATCCTAGAGATTATACCGGCACAGCCTGTAGCCCCAGCTAAGCCCGAGGAGAGGGTAGTAGCTTCAGAGGAGGAGCAAAAGAGGCTTGAGAGGTTCAAAAAGTATCAGCCTCCTACATTCAGTGGACTAGCATCAGATGATGCTCTTGGATTTCTAGAGGAGTGCTACCGTATCCTCCGTACCTTGGGTATATCAGGATCGAACGGGGTTTCCTTCACTACCGTCCAGCTTCGAGGAGCCGCCTATCAGTGGTGGCGTGTTTATGAGTTAGACAGTTCGGATGAGGCAGCTTCTCTGACTTGGACTCAGTTTTCAGATATGTTCACGAGAGAGTATGTCCCCCAGAGCCTCAGGGACACTTGGCGCGTAGAGTTTGATCGCTTGCGCCAGGGTACTATGACTGCCTCGGAGTATGCTGTTCGTTTCACCGACTTGGCTAGACATGCACCAGCTTTGGTTTCTACTGTTCACGAGAAGGTTCGCCGGTTTATTGAGCGGCTCATTCCCAGCATCAGGTCTAGTATGGCTCGGGAGTTGAAGATGGATATTTCTCATCAGCAGGTGGTGAGCATTGCTAGGAGAGTGGAGGGTATGTATGCTCGGGACAGAGAGTAGAGGGAGGCCAAGAGGTATCGAGAGTCGGGCCATTATTATGGTGCCCATGCCCCAGCTTCAGCTCGTCATGGTAGGGGTTGTATGAGTCGCCCCGTTCATTCAGCTCTTCCAGCAGACAGTGGTATTCCAGCTCCTCCTAGACCTCAGGAGCCTTATTATACACCTCCAGTATCTAGTGCGCCTCCTGCACGGGGTGCTTCCAGTGGTCAGTCTAGCAGACCTGGCCCGAGCCAGTCACAGCTGCCACGTCCCCCCCAAGCTTGTTTTGAGTGTGGTGACACACGCCATAGGTGAGGGATTGACCTAGACTTGGGAGGGGTGCACCTTCACAGACTTCTCAGCCACAGCGCGCTCCGCAGAGTTCTCACGCTATGATCACAGCACCAGTTGCTACCCCACCTGCTCAGCCAGCTAGAGGTGGAGGTCGGGGAGGTAGAAGTCGCCCTCGAGGGGGAGGCCAGGCTAGATACTATGCCCTTCCTGCCCGTACTGAGGTTGTCGCCTCCGACTCTGTCATCACAGGTACTATCTTGGTCTATCATAGAGATGCATCGGTTCTATTCGATCCAGGCTCCACTTATTCTTATGTGTCCTCTTATTTTGCCCCGTATTTAGGCGTATCTCGAGATTCTTTGAGTTCTCCTGTTTATGTTTCTACTCATGTTGGAGATTCTCTTATTGTGGACCGCGTTTACCGGTCGTGTTTGATTGCTCTTAGTGGTTTTGAGACTAGAGCCGATTTGTTATTGCTCAGCATGGTAGACTTTGACGTTATTCTGGGCATGGACTGGTTGTCGCCCCATTATGATATTCTTGATTGTCACGCGAAAACTGTGACGGTGGCTATGCCAGGTGTACCACGAGTAGAGTGGAGGGGTACCTTAGATCATACTCCCAGCAGAGTTATTTCATTCCTTAGGGCTCAGCATATGATTGAGAAGGGGTGTGACGCGTATCTAGCTTATGTGAGAGATGTCAGTATTGATACCCCTACAGTTGATTCAGTCCCAGTAGTGCGGGATTTCTCTAATATGTTTCCAGTTGACCTTCCAGGCATGCCGCCTGATAGAGATATTGATTTTGGCATTGATCTGTTGCCGGGCACTCAGCCCATTTCTATTCCTCCGTACCGCATGGCTCCTGCTGAGTTGAAGGAGTTGAAGGAGCAGTTACAGGAATTGCTTGATAAGGGTTTCATTCGGCCCAAGGTATCACCTTGGGGTGCTCCTGTCTTATTTGTGAAGAAGAAGGATGGTTTTATGCGTATGTGTATTGATTATCGCCAGTTGAACAAGGTTACAATGAAGAACCATTATCCTTTGCCCCGTATTGATGACATGTTTGATCAGTTATAGGGTGCTTGTGTGTTTTCTAAGATTGACTTGCATTCAGGCTATCATCAGTTAAAGATTCGGGAGCCAGATATCCTAAAGACTGCCTTTAGGACTCGGTATGGTCATTATGAGTTCCTTGTTATGTCATTTGGGCTGACCAATGCCCCAGCAGCCTTCATGCATTTGATAAACAGTGTATTCCGGCCATATCTTGACTCAGTCGTCATTGTATTTATTGATGACATTCTGGTATATTCCTAGAGTCGGGAAGATCATGAGCAGCACCTGAGGACAGTGCTTCAGACTTTGAGAGAGAAGAAATTATATGCTAAGTTCTCGAAATGTGAGTTATGGTTGGATTCCGTGGCATTCTTGGGTCACGTGGTATCTAGTAAGGGAATAAAGGTGGATCCGAAGAAAGTGGAAGCAGTGCAGAGTTGGCCCAGACCATCCTCAGCTACAGAGATCCGCAGTTTTCTTGGCTTGGCGGGTTATTACCGTCGATTTGTTTAGGGATTTTCATCTATTGCAGTGCCTATGACCAGGCTGACCCAGAAGGGTGCTTCGTTCTAGTGGACGGAAGAGTGTGAGGAGAGCTTTCAGAAGCTCAAGACAGCTTTGACTACAACCCCAGTTTTGATATTGCCTACCGGTTCGTGGTCTTATACTATCTATTGTGATGTCTCGAGGGTTAGCCTTGGAGCAGTATTGATGCAGGATAGTAGGGTGATTGCCTACGCGTCCAGACAGTTGAAGGCACAAGAGAAGAATTATCCTATCCATGATCTCGAGTTAGCTGCTATTGTTCACGCCTTGAAGATCTGGTGTCATTGCTTGTATGGTGTGCCTTGTGAGATTAATACTGATCACCGGAGTTTGCAGCATCTGTTCAAGCAGAAGGACCTTAATTTGCGTCAGAGGAGGTGGTTAGAGCTGCTGAAGGACTATGATATCACTATTTTGTATCACCCGGGAAAGGCCAATGTGGTGGTCGATGCTTTGAGTCGTCGGGCAGAGAGTTTAGGGAGTTTGGCTTATTTACCAGTAGCAGAGAGGCCCATGGCGATGGATGTTCAGGCCTTAGCCAGTCAGTTTGTGAGATTGGATCTTTCGGAGCCTAGTCTGGTCCTTGCTTATGTGGTTTCTCGGTCTTCCTTGTATGATCGTATCCAGGAGCGTCAGTTTGATGACCCTCATTTGCTTGTCCTCAAGGACAAGGTTCTGCGAGGTGATGCCAGAGATGTCACCATTGGTGATGACGGGGTATTGAAGATGCAGGGTCGGGTTTGTGTACCCAATGTCGATGGGCTTCGGGACTTGATTCTAGAGGAGGCCCATAGTTCGCGGTACTCCATCCATCCGGGTGCCACGAAGATGTATCAGGATTTGAGGCAGCACTATTGGTGGAGGCGGATGAAGAAGGATATAGTTAGGTTTGTAGCTCGGTGCCTCAACTGTCAGCAGGTAAAGTATGAGCACCAGAGGTCGGGTGGATTGCTTCAGCAGATAGAGATTCCGGAGTGGAAGTGGGAGCGGATCACCATGGACTTCGTAGTTGGGCTCCCACGGACATCGAGGAAGTTCGATGCCATTTGGTCGATTGTGGATCGGCTGACCAAGTCCACGCACTTCATTCCTGTGTGTACCACCTATTCTTCGGAGCGGTTGGCGGAGATTTATATCCGGGAGATTGTCCGTCTGTATGGTATTCCAGTTTCTATTATTTCAGATAGAGGTACTCAGTTCACATCACGGTTCTGGAGGGCCGTACAGCATGAGTGGGGCACTCGAGTGGAGTTGAGCGCAGCACTTCACCCCTAGACGGACGGTCAGTCCGACCGCACTATCCAAATTCTTGAGGATATGCTCCGTGCGTGTGTGATGGAGTTTGGAGGTTCTTGGGATCAGTTCTTGCCACTGGCGGAGTTTGCTTACAACAACAGCTATCAGTCCAGCATTCAGATGGCACCGTATGAGGCCTTGTATGGTAGGCGGTGTAGATCCCCGGTGGGCTGGTTCGAGCCGGGTGAGGCTAGATTATTAGGCACAGACTTGGTATAGGATGCTTTGGAGAAAGTCAAGGTAATTCAGGATAGACTCCGTACAGCCCAGTCCAGGCATAAGAGTTATGTAGACCGGAAGGTTCGAGATGTTTCCTATATGGTTGGAGAGCGGGTTCTGCTGCGGGTTTCGCCTATGAAAGGCATTATGAGATTTAGGAAGAAACGGAAATTGAGTCCGAGGTTTATTGGCCCTTTTGAGATATTGCGGCATGTTGGGGATGTTGCTTATGAGCTTGCCTTACCTCCCAGCTTGGCGGGAGTTCATCCGGTATTTCATGTTTCGATGCTCCGGAGGCATCACGGTGAGCCGTCGCATGTGTTGGATTTCAGTTCAGTCCAGTTGGACAAGGATCTATCTTATGTTGAGGAGCCAGTGGTGATATTGGACAGGCAGGTTCGAAAGCTAAGGTCAAAGAACATTGCATCAGTGAAGGTTCAATGGCGGGGTTAGCCGGTCGAGGAGGCAACTTGACAGATCGACCAGGATATGCGCAGCCGTTACCCTCATCTCTTCACTACTTCAGGTATGTCTCTATGCTCATTCGAGGATGAACGAATGTTTAAGTGTGGGAGGATGTAATGACCCGGCCGGTCATTTTAAGAATTAACGCCCCGATCCCCTATTAATTGCTTTCCCCGTGTTTGTTTCTGCTATTGTGAGTTGCTAGGAGGATTTATTTGGAGTTTCGGAGAGTTTTGGGACACAGTCCCTAAATCAGAGTTTAAGTTTTAAAATTTGGATCGTAGTCGGAGCAGTGTGAAGATGGCCTCGCAATGGAATTCAGTTGGTTCTGTTAGCTCCGTTGGGTGATTTCGGGCTTAGGGGCGCGTTCGGATTGTGTTTAGGAGGTTCGTAGCTCAATTAGGCTTGAAATGCCGAAAGTTGAATTTTTAAAGTTTCCGGTTCGATGAGATTTTGATATCGGGGTCGGAACAGAATTTCGGAAGTTGGAGTAGGTCCATTATGTAATTTGGGACGTGTGTGCAAAATTTCAGGTCATTCGGACGAGGTTTGATAGACTTTTGATCAAAAGCGGAATTTGGAAGATTCTTGGAACCTTAGGCTTGAATCCGATGTTATTTGGTTGATTCGATGTTGTTTGAGGTGTTTTAAAGATTTGTATAAGTTTGGATAGTGGTATATGACTTGTTCGTGCTTTTAGTTGAGGTCCCGGGGGCCTCGGGGTGATTACGTATGGTTAACGGCAAGTTTGGAATTGGGAATTTGCAGCTGAAGCTGCTGAGTTTTTCTATCATAACCGCACCTGCGGTTAGGGGGCCGCAGGTGCGATGACCGCAGAAGCGAGATCAAGCTGCAGATGCGGCCACAGGTGAAGGCAGCAGAAGACGTAGAAGCGGGAGGTGTGCCTCACCTGCGGGACCGCAGATGCGGAGTCTAGGTCGCAGGTGCAGATGAGGGGACTTAAGTGAAAACCGCAGAAGCGGTAGCGCAGAAGCGGAGAGGGGCCGCAGGTGCGAAAAACCTGGGTCAGAAAGTATAAAAAAAGATTTCCTTCGTGAATTTGGGTTATTTTTCATAATATTTCAATGGGAAGAAGCTTTGGAGAGCATTTTCAAGGGAGACTTTAAGAGGGATTCATTGAGGTAAGGCCTTTGGTCCTTAAGCTCGTTATTATGGTAATTTTTATCATTGTAAGCATGAAATTTGAAGGAAAATCAGTGGTAAATTGGGGGTTAGGGCTTGGTTAATTGGAGAGCTTTGAGTGGTGATTTGAGGGACCATTAAAGGTCCGATTTTGGTACTTTTGGTATGATTGAACTCGTGAGAGTGTGAGGGTCCCGAATTTGTAAATTTTACCCGATTCCTAGACGTGGGCTCGGGAGGCGTTTTGGTCATTTATCCTAATTTCGCGTATTAGCTTAGAATTAATTAGTTGAATTAGTTACTTGAAGTGTTATTTACATTATCAATTACTTTGAATAGATTTGGGCCATTTGGAGTCGGATACTCGTGGCAAGAACGTGGTATAGATTTGATTGAGCTGGTTCGAGGTAAGTGGCTTGTCTAACATTGTGTGGGGGAACTCCCCTTAGGATTTGGTACTGTGATATTTGAAATGCCTTGTACGTGAGGTGACGAGCGTGTACTTGTTGAAAATCCTATTTTTCATTTAAGTATCTATAATTTCGTATTTTTCTTCACTGTTTACACTACTTGAACTTTGAGCTTACTGTTAGCTTAGGAAAGCATGCCTAAATGACTAAATTGCCTACTTGCTCAAACTGCCTTATCTGAACTCTGTGCAGCATGCTAGGTTAGAATTACCTATCTATTTTGATATTAAATTGAATTGAGTTGATTATTTTTGTGTTGTTGCTGCGTGTTTACATTGGGACTACGGGCGGTTCCCGGTAGATCCCCCTTGTCTGTTTATTTGGGACTACGGATATGGTATTTCGGTAGATCCCCCCTGCACAGTGATATGGACTACGGGACAGCACCTGGGAGATCTATTGATTATTTGCTTTTGGGGCTACAGGACGGGATCCTGGTAGACCCCCGGCTGTTATCTCTATGTTGAGTTGTATACCTTCTATGATTATTTGCCTTGGTTGTGGTTGTTGTTTCTCTCATTATCTGTATTTCTTTACTACAGCTCATCTTCCTTATATATTATCGTATATGACCGGTAGGGCCCTGATCTTCCTCGTCACTACTCGACCGAGGTTAGGCTTGGCACTTACTGGGTACCGATGTGGTGTACTCATGCCCTTTCCTACACATGTTTTTGCGTGTGCAGATCCAGGTACTTCCACTCAGTCTTATCACCCTTGAGGTGAGGCGCTTCTGTAGAGACTTCGAGGTATATCTGCCGCGTCCGCAGACCGAGGAGTCCCTTTCTACTCTCTGTACTAGTATAGCCCTTCTGTATCTTCCTTGTTGATAGGCATTTCTGGAGTTAGAGCCTTTTATGTACTCTTAGCTTGTGATTCATGGGGTTCCGGATTTTGGGAGTGTTAGGTTTAGATTCTTGTACTGTTATATGTCGGGCGGCATCTTAAACACTGTTTCATTTTGTTATCTCGGTTTTTAATTGTTTTCTTTCCACAATTGTTTCTTTTCCGCATTTGTTAGGCTTACCTAGTCGTATGGACTAGGTGCCGTCACGACTGTTCGCGGAGGGCGAACTTGGATCGTGACAGTAATGGGTTGCGGTACCCGGGCTGATAGTGGGCTGGGATTTTTCGGGTTAAATTGGGCCTGTCCGGGTTCGGGCTTATCGGGTCCGGATCGGGCCAAGTTATTTTTTTCGTTTATTGTGTTTTTCTTATTAAATGTAATTGATACTTAAGTGTTTGAAAAATTTAAATAATAAAATAAGTATCTTAAGGCAAAAAATTAAACTTTTAAACTTTAAAGTTTAAAGTTTTAAATTTGAAATTTAAATTTAAAATTTCCAAATTTTCAAATCGAAACTAAGTGGCTACAAAAAATTTATTTGATAAGATCAATATTTAAGGATCAAACTCCCAGGGCTTTCGTTTCATATTTTCATTGAATAATAAATAATACTTCAAATTAATTTGCAAGTTCTATTTTGATTTTTTTTTATTTTTGAACTTGCAAATTAAAAGTTTACAAAAATTATAAAAAATAAGAAAGAGTACATCACATGCTTTGCATTATTTTGGTTAGTTCATCCATGTTAACATGAGGTTCTTGATTTCCGGCATTGCTTGAATCAGAACCATAAACCATTATATCTCCAAGTTCTTGGTCATCCGGTTCATCTACCTCTCCACGCCTTTGATTTCGCCGCTTTGACTTATCCAATCTCTGAAGCACACTGGAACTTCCAAAGCGTTGCTACCCAATGAATGACGTGTATCTCCTAGCTGCTGCCATGCGCTTTCTGATGCAAGTGTTGAAATCGGCACATTTATCACGGCACGAGCCATGGCCGAAAGCATAGGAAATTGATTTGAGTTGGTCCTCCACCAACCCAGCGGTAGAAATTCCTTTGTGTGGGGATCTGTTGCCTTTTGCAAGTAGAATTGGAGTTCATCAATATTTATACTACTGTTTGTTGATGCTCTCCTAGTGTAAACCAAATTAAATAATCATCAACACCATCATTATCCTTCAAAGCACCAGATGCAGATGTAGAAACTGAACGTGAAGGAATATTTGCATCTATAGTAGAAGAAGCTTCAACAATGTTAGCATAATAATTATATAATGTTTATAAATGTTTGTGTAGATCAGAAATACAAGTTTCAACATGAGGGGTTTCAGTTGGTCGAATATCCATATAAACATATAAAGCGGTGATTAATTGGCGACAAGTGGCCATTTTGATAGAAGGGTCTAACATAGCACCAATTAGGTAAATAGGGGGGAATAGAATAGAAATATTTCCTAAATTTATCTAGCATAATTCAACAACAGAACTATGTCCTTCTTTCTTCTTGAAGTTATGGAGTAAAAGAGAAATTTCAGCTATATATACTAAACCATTTGCAATAGTAGGATAAAAAGCTCCAGAAACTCAAGTGTAGCTACATGAAATTTTTGTAAAATTTTTACAACATCTTCAATGACATCTCAAGTACTAGATGTTAACAAATTAGGATCGGTACAATGAGAATTAGAAACTTCAGTTATAGGCATTTTATATTTGTAACAGCATCTTAAGAATAAATAAGTATAATTTTACCTAATAACTATTTCTTCAGGCATGAGTCTTGGTTTTAGTTCATATTATACACATTTATCCTTAAATGCGTTTAATCTAGCACTTCTATTATTTTCTTGAATTACTCCAACAGATCTTCTAACTAAAGTGATCTCATTTTTAAATAATTCAAGGTCACTCTTAACAATTAAATTATAAATATGACACGCACACCTCACATGAAATATTGCAGGAAGTGGTAGGTGTAGATAAAATTTTAATAGTGTAATAGTAGCATTGTTTTTAAAAGCATTATCAAATAACATACACAAAAAAATTTTTGAAACATTGTGAAATATAGCAAGTTCATGGATAGTATTACTTATAAAGGAAACAGCATGACTTTGATCATCATCACATTTAAAAGGAATAATATGTTTTTGCATACAAAAATTATCATCTATTCAATAGCATGTAACAGTCAAATAATCATTTTCATTAACAGCACGACGAATATCAGAAGTAAGAGAAACTCTATAAGAAAGAGTAGCGAACAAAATAACAGTATATGTCTAATATTGTCCAAAAAGCCTAAAGATATCAGCTCTACAAGTACTTCTGGGAATACCTTTAAACAAAAGGTTATAAATTTTTTGAATATAAATAACAAGATATGGTGAAGCAACAAAACTAAAAGGTAAACAACCTAAAATAATCATTTTAGCTAATTCTTCCCGATCTTTCACTATGTCCTATTTACCATTAAACCGCCAATATACGAGTTAAGTTTTTGTTAGCTAGATTCTTCATCAACACCACATGCAATAGGGTGTTTATCTACCATGTGCCTACAAATTTGACATGTTCCCCCTTGTTTACCTTCGGTTTCATGTTTATAAACTTCCTTACAAATACTACATCTTACATAATTATTATCTTCTTCTAGTCTTTCATAAATTTGCCAACACTTACTTCTTAATCTCAATTCTTCTTAATAGGGAAGGGAGGCCTACCTGTATTACCACGACTGCCACCCCTAGTATTTTGATGTCACGACCTCGATTTTCCCCCGTAGGATGTTGTGACGGCACCTAGTCTTTAGGACTAGGTAAGCCTAAAATTTACAGAAATAATGGCAAAATTTAACCAACAATTATGAATTTTGAAATGGAAATTTCCATACAAGCCAACAATCCCAAAATCGGTATTACAAGTCATAAGTTATACCGAGTTTGCTAGATAAATCCCTAAATACAACTGTTTCAGAATAAAAATAAATAGTACAGGTACGATATCAGAAGGTGAACTCCAAGGCCTGCGAACTCCACGGGAGGTTTACCTTGAGTCTGACAGCAAAACCCGAACAGCTAGCTATTGATCAACCAACTCCGAAATACCTGGATCTAAACAATAATGTGCAGAAAGCGTAGCATGAGTACACCACAAGAGTACTCAGTAAGTATCAAGACTAGCCTCGGTTTAGTATTGACAGGGACAGTCAAGACACTTACTGGACTAAATAACCTGAACAAGTATGAAGGTGAACTAACAGGGAAACAATGTTAATATAAAGCTAAGCATGGTAAGGAAGACAAAAACATACTCGCAATGAAACACTAGAAACAACAATTAGCAACAAGAAGCAAACAGGTAATAATATTATAGTGTAAGTTGAACATAGTCTAAGTCCAGTGAAACCAAATAAAGGAAAACAAGTAACAACTCATTAAGAACCACCGCTTTTACACTAGATTTATTTAAGAATTTCCACGAGGTACCAAACCTCATAATCACGAATCACGGGTCCCACTTCATGAACCCTAATCACTTGGTGTCTTGTGCCCACATAACCGCATGGACGACTCACGTGTCAAGAGAGTGACAATATCTGATATCCGCACGGACCACTCATGTGCCAACAATAACAATGACTTATGACTGCACGGACAACTCACATGCCAGCAGAATAACTCTCACACAGAAGGGAAGTACACGGAGGACATGTTAATGGTCAATAACCTCAAGATTCATCCTCTTAAACCGATATGGGTGATTTGTTTACGTGTATGCTTGTGCAAGTGTTCTATCACAATTCAAGTCAACAAGTAAGAGTAGAGACAATGAATGGCATATAAGAACAATCACCCCAAAATGTACCTGGTATAACTCACACAAGGTAGGCACACCACTGCACAAATGTCAACAATAACAATGTCCCCAGGCCATCATAAGTCATCACAAATCATTCCCCGACATAGACCACTTTGTCTCGCCATTTGCACAATAATAAAGTAAATGCCCGCCTTGTCTTTCCGCACGAGCATAATAATATTCCCACCTTGTCTCGCCACATGCGTAAACCTACATATGTATAGCCCGCCTTGTCAAGCCGCATGTGAAAATATCAATAGTAACAACAGCACGGACAACTCATATGCGAGCACCCCGACAATCCTCTCAACAACACCACGTGTGCCAAAACATAACAACACAATAAAATGACTTTCACAACATGTGCCCATATGCCACAACATTTCCTCAAAATAGTTTCAATACCACAACCACGCATAGCCCTCGGCATAACACTGAGTACAACAACAACAACAATAACATTAGAATACGGCAAGTAAATCAACTCAGGAACTTTGAAACACAAAGAAACGAAGAACGAGCTCACAAAGAAAGACACAACAGGGAATAATGGTCTCAATAAGAATAGCTTAACAAGGGAGAGATAATATGTAACAACGATTCCACAAAAATACAATTCGATGATAAGAGAGAGAGAGAGAATGAATCAATGACCCCAAATAAGAATACGTCAACAATGAAAGGGATAACAAAACTTCAATTATGGATAAGCAATTACACAAGAGATAATAATAATTTCAGTTAAGGTTAAGCAATTAGGGAAGAGATAATAATAGCTTCAATTAATGCTAAGTATTTACAAAAGAGATAGCATGGCAATAGAAGAGGCAACAACTTCAGTTAAGGCACATAAGAGTTTAATTGGCAATAAGGGTAGAACATGAATCGATTAATTCCAATTAAGACACGTAAAGGTGAATTTAGTAAATGGAGGATTTAACATGACAAAACAACTTCATATCTAATGAACATACAACTTTATATCTAATGAACATAAGAACCTAAGAGCCTTAAACGGTCAAATTTCCACAATTAAGCCCGAGTACATACTCGTCACCTTGCGTACACGGCCTTCACATGACAAAATTAGCACAAATGACTCAAATCCTAAGGGGTAGTTCCCCCACACAATGTTAGGCAACGTACTTACCTCAAAAAGCTTGACCAATACTCTAAAATGACCTTCTCGAGTGAAACAACCTCCGGACGTCAAAAAATTTAGCCAAAATAACTTCAAATCAAAAATAAAACTCATAGGAAATAATTCTGGATAATAAACCTTCGATCTTTAAATAAAACTAAAAAGTTAACCCAAAAGTCAACCCCCGGGCCCGCACCTCGGAACCCGATAAAATTTACAAAAACCCAGAACACCTATTCCGATACAATTCCAACTATACAAAATTATAAAATTCCAATATCGAATCGCCCTTCAAATCCTCATTTTATATTTTTATAAGATTTTACAAAATTCCTGTTTTCTTCCATTCAATTCACTGATTTAATGATGAAAATAATTATGGAATCATGAAATATAATCAATTTCGGATAATGAACAATTACCCCAAGGAATTTCTTGAACAACCCACGAAAAATCGCTCAAATCCGAGGTCTCTAGCTAAAAAGATGATAAATGGAACAAAATCCTCGATTTGGGAAATAATATCTGTTGCCCGGGCATTTGCACATTGCAATCGCGGAAATACATATGTGATCGGAAAGAAGGAATAACTACTGCCCAAAAATGTACTATGCGATCGAACAAATGCATGCGATCGCGAAGAAGGAAAAACTACTGCCCCAAAAATGTAATATGCAATCGCGAGTGAATTCATACGATCGCGGAGAAGAAGAAATATCAGCTACCAAGGCTGCTTCGTGAATGCGAAACTAGGAACGCGAACGCGATGAAGGAAAACTCACACGTACGCGATGGCGGACATAATCATGCGAATGCAAAGAGGAAAAAGTACCAGTCGCCAAACAGCCTTCGCGATCGCGGCTGCACCTACACGATCCCATAGAAGGACATCAGACACCAACAGCAGCATTTTAAAATAGGAGGAAATGGCCCGTAGCCCATCTCAAACACACCCGAGGCTCCCGGGACCTCTTCGAAACATACCAACAAGTTCCATAACATAAAACAGACCCGCGAGGTCTCAAATCACATCAAACAACATCGAAACTACGTATCGCACCTCGAATTGAACTTATGAATTTTTGAATCTTCCAACTTCCAAAACTCGTGCTGAAACATATCAGATCAACCCGGAATGACGTCATATTTTGCATGCAAGTCTCAAATGATATAAAGGAGATAATCCAACTCTCAAAATTGCATTCCGAGCCAATATCAACGAAGTCAACTCCCGGTCAAACCTCACAACCTTCCAAAACTTCAACGTTCCAATTTTTGCCGAAATGCTTCAAGTTATCCTTCGGACCTCCAAATCCAAATCCGGATGCATGCCTAAGTCCACAATCACCATACAAAACTATTGAAATCAGCATTAAAATGCCATTTTAGAGTCGTCTACACAAAAGTCAAACTCCGGTCAACTCTTACTGCTTAAGCTTCTAAAAAAATTATCCTTCTAAACCAATCCCGAAACATCCAAAAACCAAACTCGTCCGCACATGCAAGCCATAATACACAACCTCAAGACTTTAAGCCACCGAACGGGACACTAATTCTCAAAAGGAACAGTTAGGTCGCTACATTCTCCCCTTCTTAAGCAAACGTTCGTCCTCGAACGTGTCAAGAACCATTCTGAAGTCATCAAGTCACTAAGTGTACTCACCATACATATACTCGCGGGTGATCCCACGTCACCCCAATCTACGTGGGCCCTACAACACCAACTCAGTTGAAGATTATTTCTTCCACCAACACTAATAGGCTTTAGAACCAAATATTTCGCCATCTGATCATTTCCGAAAGACCCGATTTCTATATCAACACACAGCATCAGTCTCGACCAGCTATAACTCGCGCCTACCCCCACCAGGTACAACCACACAACGTAATGTATCACACATATGCCCATAACAACATCTCTGGTCATAATAGTTGCCCTAATCAAATCCAACACCGGCGATTAACTTCATACTGGCTAGGATCATGTTCCAAACCTCCACGACATCGATAATGATGTAAGAAACATGAAGACCTCATAAACATTCACCCAAAATATCAAGTGACATCTAACGCCACCTGGGCACACACCTCGTAAGCTAAAACCCAATAGGCACAACGCGAATCTGACTAAATATGCAAAGAGAAACACATGAGAGGACTATCGAACAAGCCCGATAGGCACGACTCCCAATCAGTAACATACTACAAATCTATTCCACAATGGAGAATCACAGTATATGAACAAATCACAAGGATCTCATGCTAATATAATTCCACCGCGGCTCGCAACCCAATTCAAACGTATCAAATCACATGAAGACACGAGGATCCCATCCTCGGCTCTGAATCACAAGTAGCATGCACACTATACCAACCGAAACCATCCACTAACAAAAATCACAACACATACCAGGCCCCCACACCTGTAGAGCATCTAAATCACAAATCGTATCCAACCATCTTCAAATCACATTAAAACCTATCGTAATGAGTAACAGAAAGTCACTTCTACTCTCATAGATCTCAATAATGAACAAAACAAAAATATAGACACGGGCTACCACTATAGAATCTCCCAACAGTGGTAAACATATAAGCAGAGTACAAAATCACAAAACTCACCCATATGTGAAGCAACATAGGAGGACTCGCCCCGATAATGTGGAACAATGATTCCACAAAAACACAATTCAAAAATAAGAGAGAGAGCATGAATCAATGACCCCGAATAAGAATATGTCAGCAACGAAAGGGATAACAATACTTCAATTAAGGATAAGCAATTATGGAAGAGATAATAGTAACTTCAATTAAGGTTAAGCAATTACGGAAAAGATAATAATAGTAACTTCAATTAAGGTTAAGCAATTACGGAAGAGATAGCATTGAAATAAAAGAGGCAACAACTTCAGTTAAGGCACATAAGAGTTTAATTGGCAATAAGGGCAGAACATGAATCGATTAATTCCAATTAAGACATGCAAGGGTGAATTTAGTAAATAGAGGATTTAACATGACAAAAAAACCTTATATCTAATGAACATAAGAACCTAAGAGCACTAAATAGTCAAATTTCCACAATTGAGCCCGAGTACATACTCGTCACCTCGCGTACACGGCCTTCACATGACACAATTAGCATAGATGACTCAAATCATAAGGGGTAGTTCTCCCACACAAAGTTAGGCAAGATACTTACCTCAAAGAAGCTAGATCGATACTCTAAAATAACCTTCTCTAGTGAAATAACCTCCGGACGGCTCAAATCAAGCCCAAAAATTTTAAATCATTAATAAAACTCAATTCCGGATACTAAAGCTTCAATTTTTAAATAAGAACTAAGAAGTCAACACACGGGCCGGCACCTCAAAACCTGATAAAATTCATAAAACCCGAACACCCATTCCGATACGAGTCCAATCATACAAAAATTATCAAGTTAAGATATCAAATCGCCCTTCAAATCCTCTTTTTACATTTTTGAAAGATTTTATAAAATTCCCATATTCTTCCATTCAATTCACTGATTTAATGATAAAAATAATTATGATATCATAAAATATAATAAATTTTGGATAAAAAAACACTTACCCCGAGGAATTTCTTGGATAACCCATGAGATATCACTCAAATATGAGGTCTCTAGCTCAAAAGATGATAATGGAACAAAACCCTCGATTTGGGAAATAAAATCTGCTGCACAGGCATTTGCACCTTGCGATCGCAGAAATACAGTTACGATCGCGAAGAAGGAATAACTACTGCCCAACAATGTACTATGCGATCGTGAACGAATGCGTGCGATCGTGAAGAAGGAACAACTACTGCCCCAAAAATGTAATACGCGATCGTGAATGAATTTATGTGATCGCGCAGAAGAAGAAATATCAGCTTCCAAGGCTGTTTCGTGAACGTGATACTAGGAACGCTAATGCGATGAAGGAGAACTCACACGTACGATACCAGACATAATGATGCAAACGCGAAAAGGAAAAAGTACCAGTCGCCAAACAGCCTTCGCGATCGTATAGAAGGACATCAGACATCAGCAACAGCAATCCAAAATAGGAGGAACTGGCCCGTAGCCCATCCGAAACACAACCAAGGCCCCCAGAACTCTGTTGAAACATACCAACAAGTTCCATAACATAATGCGGACCTGCTCGAGGTCTCAAATCACATCAAACAATGTCGAAACTACGGACCTCGAATCGAACTTATGAATTTCTGAATCTTCCAACTTCCAAAACTCGTGTCGAAACATATCAAATCAACCCGTAATGATGTCAAATTTTGCATGCAAGTCTCAAATGACATAAAGGCAACTCTCAGAATCGCATTTTAAGCCCAATATCAATAAAGTCAACTCCCGGTCAAACCTCTCAACCTTCCAAAACTTGAACTTTCAATTTTTTGTCGAAATGCTTTAAATTATCCTACGGACCTCCAAATCCAAATACGGACGCACAACAATCCAAAATCATCATATGAAGTTATGGAAATCATCCCAATGTCGTTTCGGAGTCGTCTACACAAAATTCAAACTCCGATCAACTCTTACCGCTTAAGCTTCTAAAACAAGAATTATCCTTCTAAACCAACCTCGAAACATCTGAAAACCTAACTCGATCGCACACGCAAGCCATATTATACAATACGAAGTTGCTCGAGCCTTAAGCCACCTAACGGGACACTAATTCTCAAAACGACCGGTCGAGTTGTTACATTTGACTTTCAGTACCAGGTGTAGATGGTGGTATTTTAAGATTATCAGGTGATTGAATATCATCTTAAGTATCATATATACCATAATCTTCTTGAAGTTGCTTATAATCCACATTTAAATTTTCAGGTGAACTTTCAGAAATATGTGTAAAGTTACTAGAAGAACCAGTACCACCTCTTAATCTTTTATGATTTTTACTCTTACTAGTACCATCCCTACTAGTACGGGAGTCCAGATGCCGCACAAAATTTGATATCACACTTCAATTAGTATTTGATGATATTGATACCACACTTCACTTGATAATTATAATTTTGTAGTATCTACAGTAAATATTTGATAAAACTTAAAATAATAAGTAATTAAGAACTTGAGAACAATAAGCAATTCAATAATCAAGAGAGAAATAGAGTAGTAAGAGAGAAAATTGTGAGAAAAAATGAAGAAGGTGGGAGGCTATTTATATTTTTTAAAAGGACATTTTTTATTTGACCGTTGGCAACGATCATTTTTTAATTTGACCGTTGGAAACGGTCAAAAAAGATTGCATAACAGTAACCAGGCTAGACCGGGCTGTAACTTGGTAAAAACCCATTAGTGGGTTACCGGGCTTGCCGGGTTCGGGGACACTGGTTAGCAAAAATGGCCTGGCCCCATCCGGCTAAACCCCTAACCCTAACCAATACGTCCCACACCTTAGCGGATCGGGATGAACCGGGTCGAGCTGGATTATCAATGGGCTGGCCCGACCCGTTTAATTGGTTTAGTTTAAATTGATTGTTTAACTTTGAATTTTATTGAAATTTTAGGATTTAGGTCTTGTTAACTTTGAAATGAATTGAATTGATTACCTAGGGTGTAAATTGATTGTTTAAGTTTGTATTGACTTGAATAGTTTAGTTAGGAATTGAATGTTTAACTTTGAATTGAATTGAATTTTAGGGTTTAGTTCTTGTGAATTGGACTTTTAAGGTATGAATTGAATTGGTTCAGGGTATGCGTTAAACTTTTAGGATATGAATTGATCATTTAGGGGTAAGTATTGAACTTTTTGGATAGAGATTATGTTTTGTGAGGTAAATTGATTTATTTAGCGTATTATTGAATGGCATGAGTTGAACTTTTAGGATATGAATTGAACTTTTAGAGTATGAGTTGAATTGGTTTAGGGTATAGGTTGAACTTTTAGGATATGAATTGAATTTTTAGGGGTAAGTGTTGCTTTTTGGAAAGAGCTTATGTTTCGTGAGGTTAATTGAATTGTTTAGGGTATTAATTGAATTATTTAGGGTATCGGTTGAACCTTTAGTATATGAATTGAACTTTTAGAGATAATTTGTTGAACTTTTTGGATATGAATTGAACGTTTAGGGGTAAGTGTTAAACTCTTTGGATATGAATTGAACTTATAGTTTATGTTTAAATTGAGTTAATTATATTTATGATAATTTAATTAGTGTAATTAGTAAAATTAATTATTTTAATTAACTAGAAATGATTTAATTATAATTGTAGAATAAATTAAGTAGTTCTAACACTTATAGAAATATCTAAATTTATTTTTGTTTTCTTTGTGTAGATGGAACATCGTACTTGGATGTACTAGGGATAATACTACTCCTTCAGTTCCAGCCTCTTCACAGATGCATATGTCTTATCCTTCACCACACAGCTATACTGAGCTGCCACAGCATCACCAGGCTTATACTTTCATTCAGATATCGGATCTTCCATCATAGGACTATACGTCCTTCATACAGTCCAGCTGCCTCACATCCACTTGAATCGCAGCCATCTTCATCACAGCTACATGGATCGCAACCATCCATATCACAGCCATATGGGTCACAACCATATGTATCACAGCCACATGGATCGCATCCAGCTATGTCACAGTCATAGGGATCGCAGCCATCTTCATCATCTACTCCATCCGTTTCAGGACTTCGCCTGCAAGACCGTAGCTCGGAGCCCCCATCTAGGCCGTCTACGCATGCCTTTGATACACATGCTGAGGATGATGTTCCAGAGGTAGTGCATTATGATCGTTATGGCAGGATCATCATAGTCCCTGAGGGGAATGGGTAAGAGTTTTTTTGTTATTTTGCGTTTATTATTTTGTAATATTTTAACAAATATTTTCATGTGTTTTTATTATTAAATTGCAGGTTCAAGCCAGGCAATTAGACTACTAAGATAATCACCAATGCCATCAAAAAGCTTTATGATGGCCCCTATGCGACTTAGAGTGATTTTCCATACTCACTGAAAGAGCAAATTTTCAATCAGTTTAAGGTATAAATGTTCTCCTAAGCAGTTCAAAAATTTATATTTATGATGTCTCCATCTAATATTTAACTTTCGATATGCAGAGTAAGTGTGCATGGAAAGATCTCTATAGCAGCAGAGGCTGCAAATTTTCACCATAAAGCCCGCAAGAGATTGGCGGATCATTTCTCAAATCGTAAAAAGAAGAACTAGAGGCCTGACTAGTGTCTGCAGCATTTATGGGATGATTTGTTAAGCCAATGGCAGACCGAGGACTTCTTAAAGAAGAGCAAACAAGGAAAGAAAGCTCGCTCATCCGAGAAGGGAGGCTCCTTTCACACTAGGGTGTCACGACCCCGTTCACCCTCCATGAACATGTCGTGATGGCACCTAGTTCCTATAACTAGGTAAGCCTAACAGTGCGGAATAACAATTCAACTTGAGGAATAATCAATTAAAACTAAACATATAAAAAATTAACAACTGAATATAAGGCCGCTCGGCCTATACAACTCTAAAGATATGCGGAAGTCTACAACTCAATCCCAAAACCCGAAAACTCACGAGAAACACAGACTAATAGAATTACCATAACTACTCTAATCTCCAAAATATCTACATCAAAAGTACGATAGGATAACAACTCTACAACTAGAATAAGGAAGAAGACTCTTCGGTCTGTGGACGCTGCAGATATACCTCGAAGTCTCCGTGTATCTCCTCGCCTCAAGGGTAGTGCGCCTGAGAAGAGGTACCTGGATCTGCACATGAAAACATGCGCAGGAAGGGCATGAGTACACCACAGCAGTACTCAATAAGTGCCAAGCCTAACCTCGGTTGGGTAGTGACGAGGAAGGTCAGGGCCCTACTGAGGTAACATATAATATTAATTAACAGTATGAAAATCTGACAGAAATAATGAGTACAGCAGTGAGATAAGGCAAGTCAACGAGGTAATAACAACTACAAAAGACAGAGTAAACACAGAGTAAATACAGCTCAATGTCAATGATACCAATGAGGGTCTCCCAGGATACCGTCCTGTAGCCCTTTTCTCTACTGTCCAGTGGATCTCCCGGGATACCGTCCCGTAGTCCAACTCATGTACCAAACCGAAGGATCTCCCGGGATACCGACCCGTAGTCCAACCATCAATGTGCAGGGGGATCTATCGGGAATCTAACCCGCAGTCCCAAAGTAAAAGTCCAGGGGGATCTACCGGGAATCGAACCCGTAGTCCCAAAGTAAACAGACAAGGGGGGGAGCTACCGGAATCCCACATCCGTAGTCCCAATGTAAATGCACAACCACAGCTAGAAATATACCAAGGAATGAAGTACGAAATACAAACACAGATAGAACTAGCCTAGCATGCTTCACGTAGAACGGCCAAAACAACTTAAGCAATTAGGCAAATCAATTCAACTAAACATGTTTTTCCTAATCTAGCACAAGTTATAATTTCAAGTAGAATAAGGCAAGTAAGAAAGAAACTAAACCTCAATAACTTAAGTAAAATCGGATTTTTTTCCATCAATCGGCTCAAGTACGCGCCCGTCACCTCACGTACAAGGCACACAAATATCAAGTAACAATCCTAAGGGGAAAAGTCCCCCACACAAGGTTAGACAAGCCACTTACCTCGAATCGGCACCAAAATCAACTCGAAATCACTCTTTTGCCACGAGTATCCGACTCCAAATGACCCAAATCTATTCAATTCAATCACATATCATAAGTAATATTGCAAACAACTGATTCCACTATTCAATTTAAGGCTAAGGAGCGAAAATAGGTAAAATGACCAAAACGCCCCTCAGGCCAACGTCTCGGAATCGAATAATTTTCACATTTTTAGAACCCTCATACTCTCACGAGCCTAACCATATAAAAATCTCCCAAATCGGAGGTCAAATGCCCACTCAAAATCCAAAAGTTAGGTCTAAGAAGTTTTACTCATTTTCTTCCAATTTTGATCCCAAATTCGAATTTTAATGATGGATTTAACTACAAAATAATGAAACATAGCTAGGAGGGATCAAAGAAACATTACCCAATGGTCTTCTCTTCAAAACACTCTGAAAATCGCCCTTCCCCGAGCTAAATTCGACTTTTCTAACTTATGAAATCAAACCCTCGAATTTTCTATATCAGAACAGGTGTTTCCGCTTTTGCGGACAAGGGACCGCATCTGCGGTCCCACTTATGCGGACCAACTCACCGCTTCTGCGGTTTTTCATTAAAGCCAAGAGTTCCGCTACTGCGGTCTTAAACCGCACCTGCGGCTGCCGCTTATGCAGATTCCTTACCGCTTCTGCGGTTTCAATCAAAATCCCAAGGACCGCATCTGCGACTACTATCTCGCAGGTGCGTAACCGCTTCTGCGGTTAAATTTCCGCACCAGCGGAAACTGAAGGAACACTCGAATTCCACTCCTGCGATGGACAGGCCGCTTCTGCGGCTCCGCATCTGGTTCCCAAGCCACAGATGCGAAAATGCCAGAAGCAGCAATGGTTCAGCTGCTGCAACACCTCTCAAATTCTTCCGTTAACCACCCGAAATCATCCCAAGGACCCCGGGACCTCAACCAAAAGCACCAATAACACCTAGTACCTCATTCAAACTTGTACAAATCCTTAAACCACCTAAAATAACGTCGGAAACCCGAATTAATCAAAGATTCAAGCCTAAGAACTTCAAATTCCAACAAAACACGTTTTCGATCAAAAACCTACCCGAACCTCGTCCGAATGACCTGAAATTTTGCACACACATCCAAAATGACATGACGGAACTATTGTAACTTCCAGAATTCCAATCCGACCCTCGGATCAAAAATTCACTATCGGACCGGAAACTTATAGAATTCAAACTTCGGCATTTCAAGCCTAAATGAGCTACGGACTTCCAAAATACATTCCGAACACGCTCCCAACCCCGAAATCACCTAACGGAGCTAACGGAACCATCGGATTTCCATTCCGAGGTTGTCTTCACACTGTTCTGACTACGGACCACTTTTCCACACTTAAGCTCTCATTTAGGGACTAAGTGTCCCAAAACACTCCGAATCCTAACACCGAACGTCCCGGCAAACCAACATAGCAGAAATGAACTTAGGGGAAGCAATTAATGGGGGATCGGGGCGTTAATTCTTAAGACGACCGGTCGGGTCGTCACATCCTCCTACACTTAAACATTCGTTCATCCTCAAACGAGCATAGAGAACATACCTGAAGTAGTGAAAAGGTGAGGGTACTGGCTGCGCATATCCCGCTCGGTCTCCCAAGTCGCCTCCTCGGTCGGCTGAACCCGCCACTGAACCTTCACTGAAGCAATGTTCTTTGACCTCAACTTTCTGATCTGTCTGTCCAATATAGCCACTGGCTCCTCAACATAGGATAGGTCCTTGTCCAACTGGACTGAACTGAAATCCAACACGTGAGACGGATCACCGTGATACCTCCGGAGCATCGAAACATGGAATACCGGATGAACTCCGGCCAAACTGGGAGGCAAGGCAAGCTCATAGGCAACCTCCCCAACTCGCCGCAAGATCTCAAAAGGGCCAATAAACCTCGGACTCAACTTTCCTTTGTTCCCAAACCTCATGACGCCTTTCATAGGCGAGACCCGAAGCAGAACCCGCTCACCAACCATATATGAAACATCACGAACTTTCCTGTCCGCGTAACTCTTCTGTCTGGACTGGACTGTACGGAGTCTATCCTGAATCGTCTTAACCTTCTCCAATGCATCCTGAACCAACTCTGTGCCCAATAGCCTGGCCTCACCCGGCTCAAACCAACCCACCGGGGATCTACACCTCCTACCATATAAAGCCTCATACGGCGCCATCTGAATGCTAGACTGATAACTATTGTTGTAAGAAAACTCCGCCAGTGGCAAGAAATGATCCCAAGACCCTCCAAACTCAATCACACATGTACGGAGCATATCCTCAAGAATCTGAATAGTGCGCTCGGACTGTCTGTCGGTCTGGGGGTGAAATGCTGTGCTCAACTCCACCCGAGTGCCTAACTCCTACTGCACGGCTCTCCAGAACCGCAATGTGAACTGGGTACCTCTGTCCGAAATAATAGAAACTAGAATACCATGCAGACGGACAATCTCCCGGATATAAATCTCCGCCAACCGCTCCGATGAATAAGTGGTACACACAGGGATGAAATGAGCGTACTTGGTCAGCCGATCCACAATGACCCAAATGGCATCAAACTTCTTCAAGGTCCGTGGGAGTCCCGGCACGAAATCCATGGTGATGCGCTCCCACTTCCACTCTGGAATCTCTATCTGTTGGTGCAACCCACTCGGGCGCTGGTGCTCATACTTCACCTGCTGGCAGTTGAGGCATCTAGACACGTAACCAACTATATCCTTCTTCATCTGCCTCCACCAGTAGTGCTGCCTCAAGTCCTAATACATCTTCGCGGCACCCGGATGGATGGAATACCGTGAACTATGGGCCTCTGCTAGAATCAACTCTCGAATACCATCAACATTGGGCACACAAATCCGGCCCTGCATCCTCAATACCCTGTCATCTCCAATGGTCACATCTCTGGCATCTCCATGCTGAACCTTGTCCTGAAGGACAAGCAAATGAGG
>NW_017670739.1:45332-61653 GCF_001879085.1 Nicotiana attenuata
AGCTGACCCATCCTCGGGCTGAACTGGCGCTGCAGGCGGTGCCGGAATAATCTCGGGAGCCTGCTCAACCTGCACTCGCTGCTCAAGAGTGCGGACGGAGGGAGTCTGTGCTCCTCCCCCGGCCTGGGATGTGGCTGCAGCAAGGGGAAGCAACCCTGCCTGAGCCAAGGTGGTGTACATACTCATGAACTGAGCTAAAGTCCCCTGGAGCGCTGGAGTAGTAGTGGCAATAGTAGGTGTGCCAGGTGCCTGGGCTCCGGCTGGATCTGCTGGTGGTACCTCGGCGGCAGCTCGCGCAGGTGCTCTGGCTGCACCGCGCCTCGACCTCTCCCCCGGCCCCGGCCTCTGACGGCTGCAGGAGGGGGCGCGGGTGCCTGATCATCACGAGTAGCACGTGTCCTCACCATTTATGAGAGAATAGAAGTCAGAAGTTTAGAATTGATGTTCGAAATATCGCACGACAAGGAATTCAAATGAAATGAAGATTTCTCCTAACAGTTACATAGCCTCTCGTAGATAAGTACAGACGTCTCCGTACCGATCAGCGAGACTCTAATAAACCGGCATGTGTTCCGTGACTCCTATGAACCTAGAGCTCTGATACCAACTTGTCACGACCCCCGTTCACCCTCCATGAACATGTCGTGATGGCACTTAGTTCCTACAACTAGGTAAGCCTAACAGTGCGGAATAACAATTCAACTTGAGGAATAATCAATTAAAACTGAACATATAAAAAAAATAACAACTGAATATAAGGCCGCCCGGCCTATACAACTCTAAAGATATGCGGAAGTCTACAACTCAATCCCAAAACCCGGAAACTCACGGGAAACACAGGCTAATAGAATTACCATAAGTACTCTAATCTCCAGAATATCTACATCAAAAGTATGATAGGATAACAGCTCTACAACTAGAATAAGGAAGAAGACTCTTCAGTCTGCGGACGCTGCAGATATACCTCGAAGTCTCCGTGTATCTCCTCGCCTCAAGGGTAGTGCGCCTGAGAAGAGGTACCTGGATCTGCACATGAAAACATGCGCAGGAAGAGCATGAGTACACCACAGCGGTACTCAGTAAGTGCCAAGCCTAACCTCGGTTGGGTAGTGACGAGGAAGGTCAGGGCCCTACTGAGGTAACATATAATATTAATTAACAGTATGAAAATATGACATAAATAATGAGTACAACAGTGAGATAAGGCAAGTCAACGAGGTAATAACAACTACAAAAGACAGAGTAAACACAGAGTAAATACAGCTCAATGTCAATGATACCAATGAGGGTCTCCCAGGATACCGTCCTGTAGCCCTTTTCTCTACTGTCCAGTGGATCTCCCGGGATACCGTCCCGTAGTCCAACTCATGTACCAAATTGAAGGATCTCCCGGGATACCGACCCGTAGTCTAACCATCAATGTGCAGGGGGATCTATCGGGAATCTAACCCGCAGTCCCAAAGTAAAAGTGCAGGGGATCTACCGGGAATCGAACCCGTAGTCCCAAAGTAAACAGACAAGGGCGGGAGCCACCGGAATCCCACATCCGTAGTCCCAATATAAATGCACAACCATAGCCAGAAATATACCAAGGAATGAAGTACGAAATACAAACACAGATAGAACTAGCCTAGCATGCTTCACGTAGAACGGTCAAAACAACTTAAGCAAATAGGCAAATCAATTCAACTAAACATGCTTTTCCTAATCTAGCACAAGTTATAATTTCAAGTAGAATAAGGCAAGTAAGAAAGAAACTAAACCTCAATAACTTAAGTAAAACCGGATTTTTTTCCATCAATCGGCTCAAGTACGCGCCCGTCACCTCACGTACAAGGCACTCAAATATCAAGTAACAATCTTAAGGGGAAAAGTCCCCCACACAAGGTTAGACAAGCCACTTACCTCGAATCGGCATCAAAATCAACTCGAAATCACACTTTTGCCACGAGTATCCGACTCCAAATGGCCCAAATCTATTCAATTCAATCACATATCAAAAGTAATATTGCAAACAACTGATTCCACTATTAAATTTAAGGCTAAGGCGCGAAAATAGGTAAAATGATCAAAACGCCCCTCAAGCCAATGTCTCGAATCAAATAATTTTCACATTTTTAGAACCCTCGTACTCTCACGAGTCTAACCATATAAAAATCTCCCAAATCGGAGGTCAAATGCCCACTCAAAATCCAAAAGTTAGGTCTAAGAAATTTTACCCATTTTCTTCCAATTTTGATCCCAAATTCGAATTTTAATGATGGATTTAACTACAAAATGATGAAATATAGCTAGGAGGGATCAAAGAAACATTACCCAATGGTCTTCTCTTCAAAACCCTCTGAAAATCGCCCTTCCCCGAGCTAAATTCGACTTTTCTAACTTATGAAATCAAACCCTCGAATTTTCTATATCAGAACAGGTGTTTCCGCTTTTGCGGACAAGGGACCGCATCTGCGGTCCCGCTTCTGCGGACCAACTCACCGCTTCTGCGGTTTTTCATTAAAGCCAAGACTTCCGCTTCTACGGTCTTAAACCGCACCTGCGGCTGCCGCTTATGCGGATTCCTTACCGCTTCTGCGGTTTCAATCAAAATCCCAAGGACCGCATCTGCGACTACTATCTCGCAGGTGCATAACCGCTTCTGCGGTTAAACTTCCGCACCTGCGGAAACTGAAGGAACACTCGAATTCCGCTCCTGCGATGGACAGGCCGCTTCTGCGGCTCCGCATCTGCGGTTCCCAAGCCGCAGATGCGAAAATACCAGAAGCAGCAATGGTTCAGCTGCAGCAACACCTCTCAAATTCTTCCGTTAACCACCCGAAATCATCCCGAGGCCCCCGGGACCTCAACCAAAAGCACCAATAACACCTAGTACCTCATTCAAGCTTGTACAAATCCTTAAACCACCGAAAACAACGCCGGAAACCCGAATTAATCAAAGATTTAAGCCTAAGAACTTCAAATTCCAACAAAACACGCTTTCGATCAAAAACCTACCCGAACCTCGTCCGAATGACCTGAAATTTTGCACACACATCCCAAATGACATGACAGAACTACTGTAACTTCCGGAATTCCAATCCGACCCTCGGATCAAAAACTCACTATCGGACCGGAAACTTATAAAATTCAAACTTCGGCATTTCAAGCCTAAATGAGCTACGGACTTTCAAAATACATTCCGAACACGCTCCCAACCCATAAATCACCTAATGGAGCTAACGGAACCATCAGATTTCCATTCCGAGGTCGTCTTCACACTGTTCCGACTACGGACCACATTTCCACACTTAAGCTCTCATTTAGGGACTAAGTGTCCCAAAACACTCCGAATCCTAACACCGAACGTCCCGGCAAACCAACATAGTAGAAATGAACTTAGGGAAAGCAGTTAATGGGGGATCGGAGCGTTAATTCTTAAGACGGCCTCGTCACATAGGGGCGCTATTAGCATCGGGAGAATAAGAAGAAGATCGGTAATTCATTAAATTATTAAGTCTTTATTTTTTTAAGTATATCAATTCTATTTATTAATCAAATGAATTTGTTTTCAGGAAAAGAAGTATGGGCGTTCACTACAGCAAGATGAGCTATTTAGGGAGACGCATATTTTAAAGAAGAAGAAAGAGGCGGATGCAGATAGGTGGGTCGAGGACTGGGCAGAGAATACATACGTAAGCTTTCAAATTTCCTTAAGAATTATAGTTTACTTTATAAGATTTTTTATATACTAATTTTATTTAAAATAACATAGGGTTGCTACTAAAGTACTGTGGAGGACTTCATTCATAGTCAGCTAGTTGGTGAATCGGGCGAGCCAACCCAACCTTCAGACGAGGATGCTAAAAGAATATGGTTGGAGGTTGTCGACGGTTAAAAAAAGGGGAAGGTATACGGGCTTTCAGAGAAAATATTCCATAACTATAGGTGTGGAATGCAAGGAATAGGGACACCTCATAGGGGATGCAGGAAACAGTGACAAGGCTTACATCCGAGCTAGAAGCGGCCAATGAAAGAGAAAGGCTTAGAGATGCACAATTCCTTGGTATGCAACTCAGATCAGAACTCTCCTTTCTATTGGAACTTTTCCATTGCCCCGGTCTCGTGAGTCATTGCTAGAGGCTCGACCTTCACGTGATCGTTCTGACTGTCCTCCACGTGACCGTTCTGGCCGTCCTCCACAAGACCAAAGTTCATCAAATAGTGGTGATGCTGTAGAAAATACCCCTTGAACAATACTTTGATATACTTTGAACTAGACTAATATAACTTATTTTGAATTCGAATGAACATTTTCGAACTTGTTGTAATTACTTAATTTTTGATTGGTTTGAATTGTGATGTCTAATTATTTGTTTTAAAGTAATGATTGGATGTTTGGTTGGATATGGGTGTGGTTGGATTTGTGGTGAATTAGGGGTTATTTGTAGTGAATTGGGGGTTGTTTGGTGTGAATTGGGGTTTATTGGTATGCTGAAAATATATGTTTTTATTTGGCAGGTGGTGTAGCTACCAAAACAGAAATTTTCTGCCAAAATTATTCCAAAAAATCGGCCGACTTCGGTCAGTAATGGAAAAAAATCTAAATTGAAAATACCGACCAATTTTGGTCGGTTAATGCACATTAATTCCCAGAAATTGAACATTACCGACCAACTTTGGTCGGTAAGTTGGCTGCCAATGTCCAGAAAATCAAGATTACCGACCAACATTGGTCGCTAATCTTAAATTTTAATTATTTAAAAACAAAGGATTATTCTAATACCGACTAACGTTTGTGGGTAATTTAAATATTATTTGATTAATTTATTTTTATTACCGACCAAAGTTGGTCGATAACGACAATTATTAAATTTAGCACACCGACCAATGTTGGTCGGTAACATTAAACTATTAAAATAATATTCCGACCAATAGTGGTCGACGGGTCACTTAAATTTTCTGATGGTCGTTTATAGTGACCGACCGATGTTGGTTGGTAATTCCCGACCGACTTTGGCCAGTATGCTCTACCGACCACACGGAATTGATCGCGTTTTGGGCGGTTATTGGCCATTACCGACCGGAATAGGCCGGTTTTTTCGGACGGTTTTAAGCGGATTTTTTGTAGTGCCTCTTAAAAGGCTCTCGCTCCATTATTAGTGCCTTCAATTAAATTATTTCCTCTTTTTTTCCTCTCCTCTCCTCCTCTCTCCTTTTTTTCCTTTCCCTAATTTCTTCAATTTGTTTGCCTAACACTCATCCACAAATTGGTTCATTTGTAGACCAAAAATACATATGATTCTCGAGCATCCATACACATAATTTTGGTTTTTTAAGATTTTGTGATTTGTTTGGATTGGATGTTCTTGCAAGTGATTGAGAATATTCTTTATAGTTTATATCTCAATTTTGAGGGAGATTGATTAAATATAGAGTTGGTTTTAGGTGAAAATTCATATTGAAACTCGAGGAAGAGAAGTTGCAAGAATTGTATGATAATTGTATAATAATTTTATGTGGGATAACTAATCTTCCATTTTGATTTAAAATTTATTTCACTATTAATTAATACTGATTACCAAACAGTAATAAATACAATCCCTAGAATTATTATTGAAGTTGAGTGTCTCGATAATAAAATACCAAGACTGTTTTTTGCTATCATGGCTTCAGGTAATAAAATGAGCTTGTTTTAAACTATCTTCTTGGGATGCCATTCCAGTATTCAACTGTGAATTTAGTGTTTGTACCTGAGACTGTTGATTTGCTATCACGACTTCAGATGCATTAAAATGTTCTTATAAATCACGTTGAGCAATATGAACATCCTCTTTTGCTTTTCTAAGATAGTCCTATTAATTCTGTTGTCCGTTCTTGTGTTACTCTAGCATACTAGCTAAGTTTTGGACCATAGCCAAGGTGTTTAATATACCCCCTTGTAAAATTGCTTGTATCTGAGACTGTTCATTTGCCACCACGGTTGGGGTTAATGCGGAGCCAGAAGCTCGGTTACTCATTCGGTCGAACCGAATAGTTTTTGTTCAAATAGTGTATTATGTTAAGAAATTCATTAAATATGTACAAGTCGTCATTCTAAAATCTATGACACATAAAATTAAAATCCTGATTCCGCCTTTTGTCGGGATATAGTCGATCTTGGCTGTGATCCGAAACTTCGTACGTACAACTAAAGCAACACAAAGGAGGACAACAAAATTAGAGGACTCTCTTAGAGGTCTTTGCTCTGAGCTCACTGCGGTCTGTGTGGCTGTGTCGTAACTTTAACAACTCAAAATAAAAGGATGAGAAAATGTTAACAAAAGCTAAAAACACAGTAAATGCATAACAGAACAAAAACATAGCAAGTGCAACAAGTAACTCACAAGAAACAAATAGAAGGAGCAAAACCATTTGTCTTCTGGATATATGTTAAAATGTATTCCTTTGTTCTTCTTTAGGCTTTTAAATTCCTTTTCCAGCAAATGTTACAACTGGAAATGTATTTGGAATGTGTCTTTTGCAGTAAAACAGAATAGCATGTATAGAAAATACAACTGTAAAGATGTTTGATGAGGAAACCTACGTGATCATGTAGGTCCAAATGATTTCTGAAGAGGACTTGAAAGATTTCGTCAACATGTATTAGGAATTTCTCAAGAATGTTCAATAAAGAAATATATTTGAGGGCAGCCCAGTGCACGCCATGTGCGGGGTCCGAGAAGGGTGACCACAAGAACCTATTGTACGCAATCTTACCTTTCATTTCTGCATGAGATTGTTTTTACGGCTCGTTGTACATACGCCGGTTGTGGGCCTCCGCCACTAGGAGACACCCTGAACAACCCAAAGAATTACTTACATCGTTATAGAACTTTATTTGAAACCTAGATAAAAAGAACTCGATTTCAACCTAAAATTTTAAAATCCACTCCAAAATCTCCACCAAGTTGATTCAAATAACCATAACCTCCATATTCAAGCACACTCCAATCACAATTGGTTCGAAATAACTACAAACTCAGCAAACCCTATTAATGAGTTTCAAACTTCAAGATCCTTTAATGATGGATTTAATTTTCGCACAATAAAATCTTCGAAATTAGCATTAACATCATAATCTACAAAAGAACAATACCTAATAAATTTCAACAGCAAACACTTCAAACACACATGAAAATTCAAATCTTAGTTAGATAGTACATATTATTTTTTGTTTTACTTTTAGGAGATAAAATGAATAATGGGGTGTAAATAAAAAAGAGGGTGATGGCAGCAAGAAAAAAAATACAATACAAACAACATACAAATGCTATCTCTTTTGTGAATGAACTTCATATTTGAAAATTTTGATGGAGTAAAAGAGGAAAATCAATTTTGAAACTTTTTAAAAGTGTGGTCTGCTTCTCCTTGAGAAATGAGTGGCGGCAGCAGCGAGAATTGATGATGTGATGAAACAGGAAAGCTAATTATGTATTAGGTGGGGCGGGTAATTAGTTATAATAGAGTAGGTATTTTACGTAATTGCTTTTAAATGGGGAAAAAACATAATTAGGCAATATTCAAGAAAAAATTTCAGAAACCTAGCAGGAATTAGTAATTAACAAACTAGCACCTAATTAATTACAGTCCTGGCCGAAAACATAAATGCTGGACCAAAAATCAAGTTTTGACATGGTGAACGGATTCTAATCAAACAAAGGACATCAAAACGTTTGATCAGATTTACAACCCATTTAATTACCTTTAACGCACATCTCTCTTCTACATTAATGTCACAACCAAAAAGCATATATGTATGAATCCTCCAAAGGAAAGTAGCACTTATTTTAATTTTCTAGTTGTTATTTTCTTATATAGTAATAAGAATATAATAAGATTAATGAAATATTATAAGTATTTTATGGATCTGTAAACTTAAAGTTGTTTCCATAGTAAATGTGTTTGTTTCAGTATCCAAATAGTATATTTGTACACTTATATGTTATGTTATTGTTTCTACATAATTTACATCAAATATAAATGTCACGACCCAAGTTCGCCCTTCGTGAACAGTGGTGACGGCACCTAGTCTTTACGACTAGGTAAGCATAACAAAATGCGAAAAAGAAATTATTGCGGAAAATAAACTAATAAAAACCGAGATAACAAGTATAACAGTGATTAAGATGCCGCCCGGCATATAACATTCCAAGAAATTCAACCTAACACTCCCAAAATCCGGAACCCCATGAATCACAAGCTACGAATACATAAAATGCTCTAACTCCAGAAATGTCTAACAACAACGAAGATACAGAAGGGCTATACTACTACAGAGAATGAAAAGGGACTCCTCGGTCTGCGGACACGGCACATATACCTCGAAATCTCTATAGAAAACATCTTGCCTCAAGGGGTATAAGACTGAGTGGAAGTACCCGGATCTACACACGCAAAAACATGTGCAGGAAAGGGCATGAGTACACCACAGCGGTACCCAGTAAGTGCCAAGCCTAACCTCGGTCAAATAGTGACGAGGAAGGTCAGGGCCCTACCGGTCATATACAATAATATATAAGGAATATGAGCAGTAGTAAAGAAATACAGATAATGTGAGAAACAACAACTACAACCAAGGCAATTAATCACAGAAGGTATACAACCATCGTAGAGGTAACAACCGGGGGTCTACCAGGATCCCATCCTGTAGCCCCAAAAGTAAAATCAGTGGATCTCCAGGGTGCTGTCCCGTAGTCCATATCAGTGTGCAGGGGGATCTACCAGAATACCACATCCGTAGTCCCAAAAGTAAATAATCAGTGGATCTCCCGGGTGCTGTCCCGTAGACCATATCACTGTACAGGGAGGGATCTACCGGAATACCACATGCGTAGTCCCAAATAAACAGACAAGGGGGATCTACCGGGAACCGCCCGTAGTCCCAATGTAAACACGCAGCGACAACACAAGAATAACCAACTCAATTCAATTTAACATCAAAATAGACAGGTAATTCTAACCTAGCATGTTGCACAGAGTTCAGATAAGGCAATTTAAGCAAGTAGACAATTTAGTCATTTAGGCATGCTTTCCTAAGTTAACAGTAAGCTTAGAGTTCAAGTAGTGTAAACAGCGAAGTAAAATACGAAATATGGATACTTAAATGGAAAACAGGATTTTCAACAATCAACACAAGTACACGCTCGTCAACTCACGTACAAGGCATTTCAGTTATCACAGTATCAAATCCTAAGGAGAGTTCCCCCACACGAGGTTAGACAAGCCACTTACCTCGAACCAGCTGAATCAAGTCTATACCACGTTCTTGCCATGAGTATCCGACTCCAAATAGCCCAAATCTATTCAAAGTAATTGCGTAATGTAAATAACACTTCAAGTAACTAATGTAACTAAAAGCTAATACGCGAAATTAGGAAAAATGACCAAAACGCCCTCCGGGCCCACGTCTCGGAATCGGGTAAAATTTACAAATTCAGAACCCTCAAACTCTCACGAGTTCATACATACAAAAATTGCTCCAATCCGACATAAAAATCTTGATCAAAACCCCAAAACTAGGCCTAAGAACCTTTTCCAAATATTCACCCCAATCTCGAATTTAAAGGATGAATTTGAGCATAGATTCGTGTAAATTAATCAAAACCGAGTAAGGATTAGATACCCAAAACACCCAGGTGAAAAATCTCTCTCAAAATCGCCAATTCGAGCTCCCAAATCAACTTTTCCAAGTTTGAAACTTAACTCTCGATTCTGCCCCTTTTCTGACCAGTGAAACCGCATCTGCGGCCCTTAAACCGCACCTCTAGTCCCGCTTCTGCGGAAAATGAACCGCACGTGTGATAACTCATTAACTCCCCATTTCCGCACCTACGACCAGTTTACCGCATCTGCGGTGTAGGTGCATGCACACTTCCGCACCTGCGGCTTCTAGCTTTCCCTCACCTGGCCGCATTTGCAGTCTCTCAGTCGCTTCTGCAGCGCCGCACCTGCGGTCCCATTCACGCAGGTACGGTTATGAGAGGTTCAGCCAACATGAAATTTTTCCTAAGTCCAATTCAACTTCCGTTAAGCACCTGAAACTCACCCGAGGCCCCCGGGACCTCAACCAAACATGCCAACCAATCCTAAAACATCATTCAAACTTGTTCCAACCTTCGTAACGCTCAGAACAACATCAAAACACCAATTTAACATCGGATTCAAGCCAAAGAACCCCAAAAACTCTCAAATTACGCTTTCGATCAAAAAGTCTATCAAACCTCGTCCGAATGACCTGAAATTTTGCAAGCACGTCACATTCAACACTACAGAGCTACTCCAACTTCCGGAATTCCATTCTGACCCCGACATCAAAGTCTCACTATCGAACCGGAAACTTCAAAAATTTGACTTTCGGCATTTCAGCCTAAATAAGCTACGGACCTCCAAAACACAATCCGAACACGCTCCTAAACCCGAAATCACCCAACGGAGCTAACAGGACCGACAGAATTCCATTCTGAGGCCGTCTTCACACTGCTCCGACTACGGTTCAAATTTGAAAACTTAAGCTCTCTTTTAGGGACTAAGTGTCCCAAAACACTCCGAAATTCAAAACAAAACATCCCGGCAAATCAAAATAGCAGTAACAAACACGGGGAATGCAGTTAATAGGGGATCAGGGCGTAAATTCTTAAAACGACCGGCCGGGTCGTTACATCCTCCCACACTCAAACATTCGTTCATCCTCGAACGATCATAGAGACATACCTGAAGTAGTGAAAAGATGAGGGTAACAGCTGCGCATATCCTGCTCGGTCTCCCAGGTGCCTCCTTGACCGGCTGACCCCGCCACTAAACCTTTACGGATGCAATGTTCTTTGACCTCAGCCTTCAAACCTGCCTGTCTACTATCGCCACTGGCTCCTCAACATAAGATAGATCCTTGTCCAGCTGGACTGAACTGAAATCCAACACGTACGACGGATCACCGTGATACCTCCGGAGCATCGAAACATGAAATACCGGATGAACTCCTGCCAAGCTGGGAGGTAAGGCAAGCTCATAAAAAACCTCCCCAACACGCCGCAATATCTCAAAAGGGCCAATAAACCTCGGACTCAATTTCCCTTTCATCCCAAATCTCATAACACCCTTCATAGGCGAAACCCGCAGGAAAACCCGCTCTCCAACCATATAGGAAACATCACGAACCTTTCGGTCCGCATAACTCTTCTGTCTGGACTGGGCGGTACGGAGTCTATCCTAAATTACCTTGACTTTCTCCAAAGCATCCTATACCAAGTCTGTGCCCAATAATCTAGCCTCGCCGGGCTCGAACCAACCTACCGGGGATCTACACCGCCTATCATACAAGGCCTCATACGGTGCCATATGAATGCTGGACTGATAGCTGTTGTTGTAAGCAAACTCTGCCAGTGGCAAGAACTGATCCCAAGAACCTCCAAACTCCATCACACACGCACAGAGCATATCCTCAAGAATCTGAATAGTGCACTCAGACTGTTCGTTCGTCTAGGGGTGAAATGTTGTGCTCAACTCCACCCGAGTACACAACTCATGATGTACGGCCCTCTAGAACCGTGATGTGAACTGAGTACCTCTATCTGAAATAATAGAAACTGGAATACCATGTAGACGGACAATCTCCCCGATATAAATCTCCGCCAACCGCTCCGAAGAATAGGTGGTACACATAGGAATGAAATGTGCGGACTTGGTCAGCTGATCCACAATCACCCAAATGGCATCGAACTTCTACAAAGTGCGCGGGGGCCCAACAACAAAGTCCATGGTGATCCGCTCCCACTTCCACTCCGGAATCTCTATCTGCTGAAGCAATCCACCCGGTCTCTGGTGCTCATACTTTACCTGCTGACAATTGAGGCACCAAGCTACAAACCCAACTATATATTTCTTCATCCGCCTCCCCTGATAGTGCTGCCTCTAATCCTGGTACATCTTTCCGGCACCCGGATGAATGGAATACCGCGAACTATGGGCCTCCTCTAGAATCAACACTCGAAGCCCATCAACATTGGGTACACAAACCCGACCCTGCATCCTCAATACCCCGTCATCACCAATAGTCACATCTCTGGCATCACCATGCAGAACCTTGTCCTTGAGGACAAGCAAATGAGGATCATCAACTGACGCTCCCGAATTCAAATAAGGAAGACCGAGAAACCACACAAGCAAGGACCCGACTAGCCTTCGAAAGATCCAATCACACAAACTGACTGGCTAAGGCCTGAACATCCATCGCCATAGGCCTCTATGCTGCTGGTAAATAAGCCAAACTCTCCGCCCGGTGACTCAAAGCATCGGCCACCACATTGGCCTTGCCCGGGTGATACAAAATAGTGATATCATAGTCCTTCAGCAGCTCTAACCACCTCCTCTAACGCAAATTAAGGTCCTTCTGCTTGAACAGATGCTGCAAACTCTGGTGATCAGTATAAATCTCACAAGGCACACTGTACAAATAATGACGCCAGATCTTCAAGGCGTGAACAATAGCAGCTAACTCGAGATCATGGACAGGATAATTCTTCTCATGTACCTTTAACTGTCTGGACGCGTAGGCAATCACCCTACTGTCCTGCATAAATACCGCTCCAAGGCCAACCCTCGAGGCATCACAATAGACAGTATAAGACCCCGAACCAGTAGGTAATATCAAAACGGGATGTAGTCAAAGTTGTCTTGAGCTTCTGAAAGCTCACCTCACACTCTTCCGTCCAGTGGAATGGAGCACCCTTCTAGGTCAGCCTGGTCATGGGCGCTGCAATCGATGAAAATCCCTTAACAAATCGATGGTAATAACCCACCAAGCCCAGAAAACTATGGATCTCTGTAGGTGAGGATGGTCTGGGCCAACTCTGCACTGCTTCCACTTTCTTCGGATCCACATTTATTCCCTCACTAGATACCACGTGACCCAAGAATACCACGGAATCCAACTAAAACTCACATTTCGAGAACTTAGCATATAATTTCTTCTCTCTCAAAGTCTGAAGCACTGTCCTCATGTGCTGCTCATGATCTTCCCGACTCCGGGAATATACCAGAATGTCATCAATAAAGACAATGACGAATGAGTCAAGATATGGCCGGAATACACTGTGCATCAAATGCATGAAGGCTGCTAGGGCATTGGTCAGCCCAAATGACATGACAAGGAACTCGTAATGGCCATACCGAGTCCTGAAGGCAGTCTTCGGGATATCTGGCTCCCGAATCTTCAACTGATGATAGCCTGAACGCAAGTCAATCTTAGAAAACACACAAGCACCCTGTAACTGATCAAACAGGTCATCAATATGGGGCAAAGGATAATGGTTCTTCACTGTAACCTTGTTCAACTGGCGATAATCAATACACATACACATAGAACCATCATTTTCTTCACAAATAAGACAGGAGCACCCCCAAGGTGATACACTGGGCCGAATGAAACCCTTATCAAGCAATTCCTCTAACTGATCCTTCAACTCAGGAGGAGCCATACGGTACGAGGAATAGAAATAGGTTGAGTGCCCAGCAACAGATCAATGCCAAAATCAACATCTCTATCGGGCGGCATGCCCGGAAGATCAGCTGGAAACACATCAGAGAAATCCCGTACTACTGGGACTGAATCAACTGTAGGGGTATCAGTACTGACATCTCTCACATAAGCTACATACGTGCCACACCCCTTCTCAACCATACACTGAGCCTTAAGGAACAAAATAACCCTACTGGAAGTATGATCTAAAGTACCCCTCCACTTTACTCGCGGTACACCTGGCATAGCCAGCGTCACGATTCTTGCATGACAATCAAGAATAGCATAATGGGGCAACAACCAGTCCATGCCCAGAATAACATCAAAGTCTACCATGCTGAGCACTAACAAATCGACTCTGGTCTCAAAACCACTAAGAGCAATCAAACACGACCGATAAACGCGATCCACAACAAGAGAATCTCCAACATAAGTAGAAACATAAACAGGAGAACTCAAAGAATCCCGAGATACACCCAAATACGGGGCAAAATAAGAGGACACATAAGAATTAGTAGAGCCTGGATCGAATAGAACCGATGCATCTCTATGATAAACCAGGATAGTACCTGTGATGACAGAATCGGAGGCGACAGCCTCAGTACAGGCAGGAAGGGCATAGTATCTGGCCTGGCCTCCCCCTCGAGGGCGATCTCTACCTCCCTAACCTCCACCTCTAGCTGGCTGAGTAGGTGGGGTAGCAACCGTTGCTGTGATCATAGCCTGAGAACTCTGCGAGGCGCGTTGTGGCTAAGAAGTCTGTGAAGGTGCACCCCTCCCAAGTCTAGGGCAATCCCTCACCATATGGCGTGTGTCACCACACTCAAAACAAGCTCTAGGAGGACGTGGCAGCTGTGACTGGCTCGGGCCAAGTCTGCTGGACTGACACTGGAAGCACCCCATGCAGGAGGCGCACTAGATACTGGTGGTGCATAATAAGGCTCCTGAGGCCTAGGAGGAGCTGGAATACCACTGGCTGCTGGAAGAGCTGAATGAATGGGGTGACTCATATAACCCCTATCTTGACGAGCTGAAGCTGGGGCACGGGCACCAGAATAATGGCCCGACTCTCGGGACCTCTTGTCCTCCCTCTCCTCTCTGTCCCGAGCATGCATACCCTCTACTCTCCTAGCAATGCTCACCACCTGCTGATAAGAAATATCCATCTCCAACTCCCGAGCCATACTAGACCTGATGCTGGGAATGAGCCCCTCAATAAACCGGCAAACATTCTTGCGAATAGAAGAAACAAAAGCTGGTGCATGTCTAGCCTAGTCAGTGAAACGGACAGCATACCCCGAGACAGTCATGGTACCCGAGCGCAAATGCTCAAACTCTGCGTGCCAAGCATCCCCGACACTCTGGGGAACATACTCTCTCGTGAACATATCTGAAAATTGAGCCCAAGTCAGGGAAGCTGCCTCATCTGGACTATCTAACTCATAAGAACGCCACCACTGATAGGCGGCTCCTCGAAGCTGAAAGGTAGTGAAGGAAACCCCGCTCGATCCTGATATACCCATGGTACGGAGGATACGGTAGCACTCCTCTAGAAATCCCAGAGCATCATCCGATGCTAGTCCACTGAATGTAGGAGGCTGATACTTCTTGAACCTCTCCAGCCTCTTCTACTCCTCCTCTGAAGCTATTTCCCTCTCCTCGGGCTGAGCTGGGGCTACAGGCTGTGCCGGTACAGTCTCTGAGATTTGCTCAGCATGCACTCGCTGCTCAGGAGTGCGGGCGGCGGGAGTCTGTGCTCCTCCCCCGGCCTGGGATGTGGCTGCAGCAAGGGGAAGCAACCCTGCCTGAGCTAGAGTGGTGTACATAGTCATATACTGCGCCAGAGTCTCCTGGAGCGCTAAAGTAGTAGTAGCTATGGGCGTATCAGGCGCTTGGGCTCCTGCTGGAGTTGCTGGTGGCTCCTCTGAAGTAGCTCGCACGGGTGCTCTGGCTGCACCGCGTGCGCGTCCTCGACCTCTACCCCGGCCCCGACCTCTGACGGCTCTCGCAGGGGGCGCGGGTGTCTGGTCACCTCCAGTAGCACATGTCCTCACCATCTGTGAGAGAACATAAGACAAAAGTTTAGAATTTCGATATCAAATATCTCGCACGACAAGGAATTCAAATGAAGTGAAATTTTCTTAGCAGTTACATAGCCTCTCGTGGATAAGCACAGACGTCTCCGTACTGATCCGCGAGTCTCTAATAAACCGGCTTGTGATTCATGACTCCTATGAACCTAGAGCTCTGATACCAACTTGTCACGACCCAAGTTTGCCCTCCGTGAACAGTCGTGACGGCACCTAGTCTCTACGACTAGGTAAGCCTAACAAAATGCGAAAAAGAAATGATTGCGGAAAATAAAGTAATAAAACCCAAGATAACAAGTATAACAGTGTATAAGATGCTGTCCGGCATATAACATTCCAAGAAATTCAACCTAACACTCCAAAAATCCGGAACCCCATGAATCAAAAGCTAAGAATACATAAAATGCTCTAACTCCAGAAATGTCTAACAATAACAAAGATACAGAGGGGCTATACTACTACAGAGAATAGAAAGGGCTCCTCGGTCTACGGACGCGGCAGATATACCTCGAAGTCTCTATAGAAAACATCTCCCCTCAAGGGTGATAAGACTGAGTGGAAGTAACTGGATCTGCACATGCAAAAACATGTGCAGGAAAGGGCATGAGTATCCCACAGCGGTACCTAGTAAGTGGCAAGCCTAACCTCGGTCGAGTAGTGACGAGGAAGGTCAGGGCCCTAGCGGTCATATACA
>NW_017670739.1:61919-150568 GCF_001879085.1 Nicotiana attenuata
TAAGCTAACAGTAAGCTCAAAGTTCAAGTAGTGTAAACAGTGAAGTAAAATACGAAATATAGATACTTAAATGGAAAATAAGATTTTAGACAATCAGCACAAGTACGCGCTCGTCAACTTACGTACAAGGCATTTCAACTATCACAGTATCAAATCCTAAGGGGAGTTCCCCCACACGAGGTTTGACAAGCCACTTACCTCAAACTAGCTCAATCAAGTCTATACCACGTTCTTGCCATGGGTATCCGACTCCAAATGGCCCAAATCATTGTAAATAACACTTCAAGTAACTAATGTAACTAAAACCTAATACGCGGAATTAGGAAAAATGACCAAAACTCCCCTCGGGCCCACGTCTCGGAATCGGATAAAATTTACTAATTCAGAACCCTCACACTCTCACGAGTTCATACATATCAAAATTGCTCCAATCCGACATAAAAATCTTGATCAAAACCCCAAAACTAGGCCTAAGAACCATTTCCAATTTTTCTCCAAATTTTCACCCCAATCTCGAATTTAAAGGATGAATTTGAGCATAGATTCGTGTAAATTAATCAAAACTGAGTAAGGATTACTTACCCAAAACACCCAGGTGAAAAATCTCTCTCAAAATCGCCAATCCGAGCTCCCAAATCAACTTTTCCAAGTTTGAAACTTAACCCTCGATTCTGCCCCTTTTCTGACCAGTGAAACCGCATCTGCGGCCCTTGGACCGCACCTACAATAATTCATTAACTCCCCATTTCCGCACCTGCGACCAGTTTACTGCATCTGCGGTCTCGCAGGTGCGTGCACACTTCCGCACCTACGGCTTCTAGCTTTCCCTCACCTGGATGCATCTGCAGTCTCAGAGCCGCTTCTGCAGCGCCGCACCTGCAGTCCCATTCACGCAGGTGCGGTTATGACAGGTTCAGCCAACATCAAATTTTTCCTAAGTCCAATTCAACTTTCATTAAGCACTCGAAACTCACCCGAGGCCCCCGGGACCTCAACCAAACATGCCAACCAATCCAAAAACATCATTCAAACTTGTTCCAACCTTCGGAACGCTCAAAACAACTTCAAAACACCAATTTAACATCGGATTCAAGCCTAAGAACTCCAAAAACACTCAAATTACGCTTTCGATCAAAAAGTCTATCAAACCTCGTCCGAATGGCCTGAAATTTTGCAAGCACGTCACATTCAACACTACGGAGCTACTCCAACTTTCGAAATTCCATTCCGACCCCGATATCAAAATCTCACTATCGAACCGGAAACTTCAAAAATTCGACTTTCGGCATTTCAAGCCTAAATAAGCTACGGACCTCCAAAACACAATCCGAACATGCTCCTAAACCCGAAATCACCCAACGGAGCTAACGAAACCAACGGAATTCCATTACGAGGCCGTCTTCACACTGCTCTGACTGCGGTCCAAATTCTAAACTTAAGCTCTCTTTTAGGGACTAAGTGTCCCAAAACACTCTGAAATTCAAAACAAAACTTCCCGGTAAATAAAAATAGCAGAAACAAATACGAGGAATGCAGTTAATAGGGGATCGGGGCGTAAATTCTTAAAACGACCGGCCGGGTCGTTACAATAAATATATAATATATCACATATACGTAGTAGATATTTCAAATGTCAAATATACTTAAACTATATATTGGTCTCATCAAGTATATGTAATTATACACTAAATATATATAATACAAATATTGAGTATGTATATTTGTTTATACGTAATATATTCATTACATATGTGTATATATTTAAATATACATTGTAAAAATTATATCACATATGTATATATACACCTTCGAACATGGAATAAAAATGTGACTTTATTTAGACTATGTTTGACATAATAATGAAAAAGGAGATTCTAAGAGCGGGAAGTTTCATAAAAATGGTAAGTATAGATTAATGATGGGAGAGAAATATGGATAATTTAATATGGTTCAAAATTAATTCCTTAAATTGTGGACTATGCTTAAAATTTTGAAGACTACTAAACGTACATGATTTTGAAAAAATGTTGTAATTGTAAATGAATGTGCTCTTTTTGGAATAAAACAAAAGTAATGATCTTTATTTAAATATTATATAATTAGTAACTGACAATGTAAAAAACTCAATCGAGCTAGAGGGGGTTGAACTCGCAAAAATGACAACTTTATGTAAAAAGGACAATAATATTGGTGTTTATCAAAAATGCTCTCTACTCTAACTCCTACTACATCCCAAATCTTTGTTTTCTCCATCTTCTTCCACACTCATCATGCTTAATCCACCCCAAACAATCCTGGACCCACCAAATCAACAAAGTATGCAGATTGACAAACCTGAAATTCATGCACCAACTAAATCCTTTCTTCAAACACTAACTTCAAATTCCTATCTACCAACTTACATTTCGAACTCACACCCCATCACCAGCACAGGTGACCTAACTAATGAAACATCAAATGACGATGATTTAGACAATTCTATTCCATTAACACCTGAAGAAAAATCTCGACTATACACTCCTTGGAAAAATTCTATAATAGTAAAGATTTTTGGAAAATTGGTTGGACACCAATTGCTAAAAATCAAGTTAACAAATTTATGGAAACCAACTGAAGAAACTCATCTTATAGACTTGAGATGCAATTTTTTTCCTTACATCATGAGGAAAATATGAGTAAGGCTTTACATGAGGGGCCTTGGTTCATATTAAATCACTTCCTCTCTGTTCGCCGTTGGGAGCCTAAATTTATTGCTTCCACAGCACAACTAACGTACGCTGCTCTATGGGTATGCCTTCCAGAACTTCCAACGGAGTTTTATGATTTTCAAATACTACAAAAGGTAGGAAACAAGCTAGGGCAACTCCTAAAAGATTGATACTTGTACAAGTTCTACAACAAGAGGGAGGTATGCCCGGATATGCATTGAGGTACCATTGGAGAAATCACTGAAAATACATGTTCATATAGGCAATCACAAACAGGTTATACTCTACGAAGGATTAAACTTACTCTGTACAAAATGTGGAAGATTTGGTCATGAAAATTCAAGTTGCCAATTTTCACAAACACCGCCACTAAATTCCATACCCACTATTACTACACCTCTACCGCATACTTCCTCCACAATATCAATAACTCCTACAAAGGATTTCGAATGGAAAACAGTCAATATTCCAAAAAAAAACAACTGCCAGATACAACAGGACCACCCAACGTCGACAACAAAATGAATTACACAATCTTCCTATGGAGGTTCCAACGGGGAAAGGGAAGGCGGTGGACACAACAACCACACAGGTAACACCAGGTAAGGTCACAAACCCTACTCAGCTATTTCTTGCCAACACGTTTGGTAAATTAGAGAATATGGACTCAACCCATGCAACTGAAAATAATGGGCCTGGCTCTATCACCACATAAAAAGATGATGGACAAATGAGCCCAAGACTGTTAAAAGATGTAGTAATGGCCCAAAAAGATTTTCAAGTGGATAAAAATAGTTTTATTAATAAAAGCACCTTAAACCATAATAGTATAATTAATTCAATTGTTAACAACCCTAAAATGCTGACAAATAATACAACATATAAAAATGGTTTTAAAATAGATAGTAACTCACCAACTGATAACCTAATGGACACTAATACTATACCCTAATCTTCTACAAAAGCCAATACAACTGACCCACCAAAAACCCCTCATATACCTATACACGCCACACCTGAACAAAAATCTGACAAAATCTTTACAACTTCCGTTGCCGACCACCTACAAGCCATCTCTTTGCATGACATCCATCAACGCCCAATCACTAAACTCCCTTCCTCAAGCACACAACCCTCTTCTCCAATTCCGATGGTCAATCATCATTAGACCTCATGTGACAATTCATTGCCTATACTTAACCCTACCCCTACTATACGCCATGAAACCACTACCTCTACTAGTACGACTGTTAATCCAAACATCCTGCCAAATCATAATATAACACCACCAAATACAATTATCAACAATGCAAAGACCTTGGTACACAACCTTCAGAGAAAACCACCAGGTCAACAACCAACACTTTCACTTCCCTCGTTTGATCAAGAGCGGCCCACTTCACCCACAACCTACAACTCCGCTGATCTACACATCCCAAACGCCACCACTGGAATATGCACTCCAGTCGTGGTTAAAGATGGGGCTACAGGGATACTCTCTAATCTTCACACTAGAATTAAACAACCAGGAGGTAATACTACTAGTCCAGAACCCAACTCACCTTGCGGAGATTGTCATAGAAGGGATGAGACTAGGGATGGAGGAATGACTCAGTCATAGTGGTCCAACATCCATACACCACTAATGTTGGAACACACAAGGCCCTCATCATCGACACAGTCACCATGGGCTCACCTAACATTTCCACCCCTATATAGCTTCAATCAACTAATGGGGTCTCTCCCATTCTACCCACAACACTACAAGGGGATGATATATGCACCATCGTTCCAACACATGAACTCCTTCTCACCACCATCAATGAGTCTATCTCCAACGAGTGTCCAGGAACCAATGTCACCCTTCCTCAGTCCTCCAATAACTCCACCTCCATCGCCCAACGCACTGGGAGAGCAAACAAGGCTAGAGTTAGCACAAATTATGAAGGAAATGAGGGAAACCAGAACAGAGTTCATATGGCTAAAGGGTTTCTATCTCTACAGCCTAAAGGAGCAGTATGCAAAAAAATCATACTAAAATGCCCTCCAGAACTCATAACATGCAGTGTAAACTTCAGGGTAAATCAGAACCAATAGGAGGGGAAATATTCAATGGTAATAATCCCATCTCTGAGGCAGAACCCTACAAGACAACAGAACACTCATGCTCCACTGGGAGCAATGAGTGATGTAGCTGATCTAGATGAACCTACCAACCCACAACCCATCATGAATTTAATCGTATGGAATTGTAGGGGTTCGAACAATGCAGAATTTAGGAGATCATTCAGATCACTTTTGGATAATTACAGACCTGTCTTAGTGGTACTACTGGAAACACGTATGCATGATTACACAGTCTTAAAAAATGATTTTAACTTCTCACATATGGCACAAGTTGAGGCACAAGGAATGTCAGGTGGTATAGTATTACTGTTGAATGAAGATATGGTAATAGTGGAAGATATTACAATGACTACACAGGAGGTGCACTGCATGGTCCAGGTATGGCCTAACCCTACTAATTGGTTATTTTCTTCGATTTATGCAAATAACTAAACCTATTTACGTAATATATTGTGGCAAAACATAAAATGCATCCACGATTCATATAAGGGTCCATGGTTAGTTGGAGGGGACTTCAATGAGGTAATTAGGAAAAATGAAAAATTTGGTGGAAATCCCATCAATAATACAAGGATGGATGCATTTGCACAATGTATTAATAAACTAGTTGACTTAGGCTTTAAAGGTAGTAGATATACATGGACAAATAAAAGAAGGAATGGACACACTATACTAGAAAGGTTGGACAGACTCCTAACAAATTATGATTGGCTTCAAATATTTCCTGAAACAGTAGTGCAACACCTTCCCCGTACGTACTCGGACCATTGCCCTCTTCTGGTAACTTTTGAACCTAATAAAATACCTAGAAAGAATATTTTTCGATTTGAAAAAATCTGGACAACAGATCCTTCACTCATTAATGTCATACAACAGTCATGGCAAAATTCCCGTTCAATAGTTGAAGCTATGACTAATTTTCAACATAATGTAAATTATTGGAATAAGCACACATTTGGAAACATTTTCGTTAAAAAAAAAAAAGGAAAATACTAGCTAGGATTAATGAAATTCAACAATCCATGCACTATCCTACTAGCAATTTCTTACAAAGCCTAGAGATACAACTAAATCATGAATTCAGTGCTCTACTAAGTGTGACGACCCGGCCGGTCGTCTCATGAGTTACCGCTCTGTTTCCCCCATTTCTGCTTCTTATTGCTTTGTTCATCTGTGTTTTGAGGTATCGAGTTGGTTGGATTGAATCCGGGTTGGTTTTGGTGAAGTTTGAGACAGTTAGTCTCTTTTAAGAAGGCTTAAGTTGGAAAAGTCAATCGGATGTTGACTTATGTATTAGAGGGCTCAGATGTGCGTCCCGATGGTTTGGTTAGATTTGGGAGGTGATTTATGACTTAGGAGTTTGATCAGAATGGGTTTTGGAGGTCCAGAGTAGAATTAGGCTTGAATTGGCAAAGTTGAGATTTTGGCGATTTCCGGTTGGTAGGTGAGATTTTTATCCAGGGGTCGAGATGGAATTCCGAGAGTTGCAGTAGCTTCGTTATGTCATTTGGGATGTGTGTGCAAAATTTCAGGTCATTCGGACGTGTTTTGGTTGGGTTTTTGATCAAAAGCGTATTTCGAAAGAATTTAGGAACTTAGGCTTGAACTCGATGTGATTTGGTAGATTTGATGTTGTTTGAGGTGTTTTGATGATTGGAACAAGTTTGAATAAGGTGTTGGGTTATGTTTGTGCTTTTGGTTGAGGTCCCGGGGGCCTCGGGGTGAATTCGGATGGTTAACGGAGAGATTGGTGAAATGTTACAGCAGCTGATATTGCTGTTTCTGGTGTTTTTGCACCTGCGGTTTGGGGACAGCAGGTGCGGTGTCGCACATGCGGAAGTGAAGGCGCATATGCGATCTTAGGAGTTGGGGTCAGGAACCGCAGATGCGATATGGGAACCGCACCTGCGGAGTCGCAGATGCGACAAAAGGACCGCATATGCGGTTTGGGCTGGTTTAATGAGTTTCTGCAAAAGCGGATGGCTTGACCGCATAAGCCGTACAGCAGAAGCGGGCTTTGGACCGCAGATGCGGAAAAGCCTGGGCAGAATGTTTTAAGTTGTCTTGTCCGCGATTTTGGGTCTATTTTCACCCATAGTTGATCATTTTGAGTGCTTTTTGAAGGAGATTAAAGAGGGATCAAGGGGAAATGACTTGAGGTAAGATTTTTGGACTTAAAACTCGATTCTATTGTGAAATCTACCTAGAAAATCATGAAAACTTAAGCTAAAAATGGAAGAACTAGGGATTGGAATTTTGGACCTTTAATTTGGGATTTGAAGGGTCATTTGTGGACGGATTTTGATGTTTTTGGTATGTATGAACTCGTGGGGAGATAAGGAACCTATTGGTGTAAAAATTTTTGAGTTTCGAGAAGTGGGCCCAGGGCTCGGGTTTTGCTAATTTCGGGATTTTTGGTATTTTTCGATTGTTTTCGCTTGGGCTTTGTTCCTTTAGCATATTGTGACGTATTCGTTCTGATTTTGGATAGATTCGACGTGCGTGGAGGCCAATTTGAAGGGCAAAGGCATCGCGAGCTAGGGATTTAGCCGGCTCGAGGTGAGTAATGCTTGTAAATAATGTTCTGAGGGTTTGAAACCCCGGATTGCACATCGTAGTGCTATGTTTAGGTGAGACACACGCCTGTTGACGAGCGTGGGGTCGTACACTGTTGGGGATTGTGACTTGGTCCGTCCTGGTTGATGGTTTTACCGCGTATTCGACTGAAACTTATTTGTTATCACTATGATTTGGGTTGAATGCCATATTTGGGCTTCGTGCCAATTATTTGAACCCTTCGGGGCTTTTTCTTGATATTTCCTCACTGTTTTGAATTATTACTTGAACTCAGTCATGTATTTCCCACTGTTTTACTACTCAGTCGGTTTTTACTCAGTTTTGAGACTTAAATGACAATTTAAATGACGTTTTGGGCTGAGACACACTGTTTTACCATTGCCCGAGGGGCTTGTGAGTATTTTTGACTGAGTAAGGCCGAGGGCCTATGTTGTGAGGAGACATTGATACTGATTTGAGGCCGAGTGCCTGAGATATGTACGCCACGAGGTGGCTTGATTGATATGAGACCGAGGGCCTAGTTGTGATGCCACGAGATGGCTTGTTATTGCGCTTGGACCATAAGGGGGCCCTCCCGGAGTCTACACACCCCCAGTGAGCGCGGGTACCCAGTGTGATGTGAGATTGAGCCCGAGGGGCTGTTATCGTTCTGATATGTTGCCCGAGGGGCGGATATGGTGATACTGTGCCCGGGGGCGAGCTTTTATTTATTTACTGTACCTAAATTCTCAGTCATTTACCTGTTTACTTGTTGAAAGAGGATTTTACTTGTATTTTTACTGGTTTACTGCTTTTTAATGATTTTACTGCTTCATCATAGAATGCTTTGTGCCTTGCGTGATTTCTTACTTTCAGTCATTATTTACATTTGTTACTCACTGAGTTGGAGTGCTCACTTTACTCCTTGCACGCTGTGTGTAGATTCAGGCGTAGCTGGTTCCACTCCGGAGTGTTGATTTCCTCCAGTTCCAGACGGGCTTCTTCGGAGATTACGAGGTAGCTGTTGACGTCCGTAGCCCCGTGTCTCTATTTCTTTATCTTTCCTGTTCTTACCAAACAAATGTAGTAGTTTATGACTTTAGCAGACTGTATTGTGGTTCATAGATGCTCGTGACTTGTGACACCCCGGTTAGGGCTGTGTTGGGTTGGATTTCCGCATTTTATTGTTATTTCCGCTATTCAGTGTTAGTAAATCATGTTTTAGACTATTATGTGTTGGTTAACTGCTTTAAAGGATGAATTAGGTTGAACTAGCTGGCCTTGTCTTCACGAGAGGCGCCATCACGATCGGGTTCGGGGTTAGGGTCGTGACACTAAGGCAAGAGGAAGATTTTTGGAAATTAAAGTCCAGAATTCAATGGCTAAACGATGGTGATGCTAACACTAAAAAATTTTCACATGTCAACGTTGCAGAGACATAGACGTAATCGCATAAATGTGTAACGACCCGACTTGTCGTTTTGAGAAATTTTGTCCGGTTCGGCAGTTTGAGATCACGAGTAGCTTCATACTATGTGTATCGACTTGCGTGCACAATCCGGGCGTGAAACCGGAAAGCGTTTATGTGAAAATATGAAAAATATAGTAATTTCTAGAGTTAAAATTTGGTTTTTAGTTGACTTGGTCAACATTTTTGGTAAACGAACCCGGATCTGTGTTCCGACAATCCCGAGAGGTCCGCGGTAAAATATGGGACTTGGGCGTATGCCCGAAATTGAATTCCGAGGTCCCTAGCCTTAGAAATCAATTTTTGAAGAAAATTATTGTACTGGTTTTTATAGGAAATAAATAAATGAATTAATATTTGAACTCATTGGTATCGGGCTCGTATTTTGGTTCCGGATCCTGGTATAAGTTTTTTATGATATTTAAGTCCTATCCGTGAAATTTGGTGAGAATAGGAACTTATTTGACGTGATTTGGATATCCGTTTGAAAAGTTAGAAAATCATGAGTTTTGAGGTTAAATTCATAGCTTTTGATGTTATTTCGATGATTTGATCGCACGAGCAAGTTCGTATGATGTTTTTAGACTTGCGTGCATATTTGGTTTGGAGCCCCGAGGGCTTGGGTGAGTTTCGGATAGGTTTAGGCTATGTTGCGCTTGTTTTTGGATGCTTCATCGTCGTTTTTCAAGCAAAAATGATACCACATTAAGAAAATGAGATACAAATTCAGTTTTTATTGAACCATTAGATTCATATCGAAATTACGGAGCCATAGGAAAAAGAATCATCAGATTTGGACATCGTATGAGGAAGTTATACTTATTTTCGTGTCTGGAAAAATTATTGGTTTCTGGTGTGGTCGCAAATGCGAACTTTTTGTCGCAAATGCGACATCTGAGCCTATTAAGTGAGATTTTTGACGAGATTTTTACCCATTTTTCAATTTTCTCAAACTAAACCTCCATAGGCGATTTTCCAAAGAACCAAACTTCTCCAAATCATTGGATAAGTGTCTCTAATCAATTTCCAACTATATTTTATGATTATATCTTAGATTTAACATCAAATTCATGAGAATCTAAAGGAAAATTTGGGGAAAATTGTGAAATCTTTCAAAAATGTAAAATGATGATTTGAATGACCAAATGGTATCGGAATTAGATAATTTTTTTATGGGTGAACTCGTAGCGGAACGGGTGTTCGGTTTTTGTAAATTTGTCGTGTTCCGAGGTGCGGGCTCGGGGAGTTGACTTTTTTGACTTTTTGCAAACTGTATAAGAATCATAGTTTTGTCAATTGAAATTGTTTTCTCTTGCATTGTTTGATGTATTCAAGTCGTTTTTTTGCTAGATTGAGCCGAGCATTGATGAATCGGTAAAGGAAAAGCTAAATTGAGTATTGAATTTGTCACGACCCCAGTTCGCCCTCCGTGAACTATTGTGACGGCACCTAGTCTCTACGACTAGGTAAGCCTAAATATTTGCGGAAACAGGGAAAACAACAGATAAAAACAAATAAAATCTTGCGGAATAAACATAGTGAAGGTTTAAAGATGCCGCTCGGCATATACAATATAACTCTCAAACTGAACATTTTCCCAAAACCCGAAATCTCATGAAATCACAAGCTGTGGAATAACTACAGTGTTCTAACTCCAGAGTGTCTAAACAAAAGAGAAGTACAAAAGGGCTATAACTAAAAGAGAGTAGATAGGGACTCCTCGGTCTGCGAACGCGGCAGATATACCTCAAAGTCTCTAGAGATCGCCTCGCCTCGCTAACGATATGGCTGAGTCAATGTACCTGGATCTGCACACGGGAAAACATGTGCAAGAAAGGGCATGAGTACACCGCAGTGGTACCCACTAAGTGCCAAGCCTAACCTAGGTCGGGTAGTGACGAGGAAGGTCAGGGCCCTACCGGTTATAAAATATAAAGCAAGGTAAGACAGTGTAAGGTGCAACAGTATAATCAAAACAATATCAGAAAAATGAGAAGAAATCAGAGACAAATATACACTCAGTGCACAGAAACATCGCCAGGGGATCTCCCGGGATCTCGTCCCGTAGTCCCAAACGTAAATACTCAGGGATCTCTCAGTATCCCAGGGATCTCTCAGTATCCTCAATATATATGTCCCGCACTACAGTCAAAATCAATATATGTGCAGGGGATATCCCGAAATACTCATCTGTAGTCCCAAAATAAAAACACAACAATATCAAGGAAAGAATCCACAATTTCATTCAAGACCCGCACCAAGAAACAGAGATTTCTATTCTAACATGTTGCACAGAGTTCACATAAACAGTTTAAGCAGATAGGACAATTCATACACTTAAGTATGCTTCCCTAAACTACGTAGTAGGCTTATAATACAAGTAATGTTCAAGAAGAAAGAAACACAGTTAATTTACTTAATGAAAAATGGGTTTCCAACAATTAGCACGTGTACGCACTCGTCAGCTCACGTACACGGCATTCATATAACAACAATACCAAATCCAAGGGGGAATGTCCCCCACACAAAGTTAGACAAGCCACTTACCTCGAACCAGCTCAATCAAGTCTATACCACGTTCTTGCCATGAGTATCCGACTCCAAATAACCCGAATCTATTCAAAGTAATTGCATAATGCAAATAACACTTCAAGTAACTAATTCAACTAATTAATTCCAAGCTAATACGCGAAATTAGGAAAAATGACCAAAATGCCCCCCAGGCCCACGTCTCGGAATCGGGTAAATTTAGAAATTCAGAATCCTCATACCTTCACGAGTTCATTTATACCAAAATTATTCCAATCCAACATCAAAATCTTGATCAAAACCCCAAAATTAGGCCTAAGAACTTTTCTCCTCTTTTCCTTAATTTTTCATCCCAAATCCGAAATTAAATGACAAAATTAAGATTAGATTATAGGAATAAAATTCGAAAGGGATTAGGAATCATTACCCACTGAGTTCCTCTTCAAAATCCTCCCAAAATCGCCCTCGACCGAGCTCCAAATCGTTTTTCCAAGTTTTGATTTCAAACCCTCGAAATTTCCTATTTCTGCCCAGCAAATCCGCTTCTACGGCCATGGGACAGCACCTGCGAAACCGCTTCTGCGGTAAAGAACTGCACCTGCAATATTTCATTAAAAACTCAGCTTCTACTTCTGCTTCTGCTTCTGCGGCTCACTTACCGCACCTGCGGTTCCGCAGGTGCGTCGAATACATCGCACCTGCGACTTTTGGGGCCTGGGCTAATCCCGCTTCTGCGGTCCCTAAGCCGCTTCTGCGGCGCCGCACCTGCGGTCCCATTCACGCAGGTGCGGTTATGACAGGTTCAGCCAGCATCAAATTTTCCTAAGTTCAATTCAACTTCCGTTAAGCACCCGAAACTCACCTGAGGCCCCCGGGACCTCAACCAAACATGCCAACCAATCCTAAAATATCATTCAAACTTGTTCCAACCTTCGGAACGCTCAAAACAACATCAAAACACCAATTTAACATCGGATTCAAGCCAAAGAACTCCAAAAACTCTCGAATTACGCTTTCGATCAAAAAGTCTATCAAACCTCGTCCGACTGACCTGAAATTTTGCAAGCACGTCACATTCGACACTACGAAGGTACTCCAACTTCCGAAATTCCATTTCGACCCTTAGATGAAAATCTCACTATCGAACCGAAAACTTCAAAAATTCAACTTTCGGCATTTCAAGCCTAAATAAGCTACGGACCTCCAAAACACAATCCGAACACACTCCTAAACCCGAAATCACCCAACGGAGCTAAAGGAACCAACGGAATTCTATTCCGAGGCCGTCTTCACACTATTTCGGCTACGGTCCAAATTTTAAAGCTTAAACTCTCTTTTAGGGACTAAGTGTCCCGAAACTCTCCGTAACTCCGAATAAATCTTCCCAGCAAGTCACAATAGCAGAAACAAACACGGGGAATGCAGTTAATAAGGGATCGGGGCGTTAATCCTAAAAACGACCGGCCGGGTCGTTTCATCCTCCCACACTTAAACATTCGTTCGTCCTCGAACGAGTGTAAAGACATACCCGAAGTAGTTAAAAGATGAGGGTAACGGCTGCGCATATCCTGCTCGGTCTCCAAGGTCGCCTCCTCAACCGGCTGACCCCGCCACTGAACCTTCACTGATGCAATGTTCTTTGACCTCAGCTTTTCGAATCTGCCTGTCCAATATCGCCATTGGCTCCTCAACATAAGATAGATCCTTGTCCAACGGGACTGAACTGAAATCCAACACGTGCGACGGATCCCCGTGATACCTCCGGAGCATCGAAACATGAAATACCAGATGAACTCCTGCCAAGCTGGGAGGTAAGGCAAGCTCATAAGCAACCTCCCCAACACGCCTCAATATCTCAAAAGGGCCAATAAACCTCGGACTCAACTTCCCTTTTTTCCCAAATCTCATAACGCCCTTCATAGGCGAAACCCGAAGCAGAACCCGCTCTCCAACCATGTAGGAAATATCACGAACCTTCCGATCCGCGTAACTCTTCGTTCTAGACTGGGCTGTGCGAAGTCTATCCTGAATCACCTTAACCTTCTCCAAAGCATCCTGTACCAAGTCTGTGCCCAATAATCTAGCCTCACCCGGCTCGAACCAACCCACCGGAGATCTACACCGCCTACCATATAAAGCCTCATACGGTGCCATCTAAATGCTGGACTAATAACTTTTGTTGTAGGCAAACTCCGCCAATGGCAAGAACTGATACCAAGACCCTCCAAACTCAATCACACACTCACGTAGCATATCCTCAAGAATCTGAATAGTATGCTCGGACTGTCCGTCCGTCTGAGGGTGAAATGATGTGCTCAACTCCACCCGAGTACCCAACTCATGTTGTACGGCCCTCCAGAACCGTGATGTGAACTGAATACCTCTATCTGAAATGATGGAAACTGGAATACCATGTAGACGGACAATCTCCCAGATATAAATCTCCACCAACCGCTCCGAAGAATAGGTAGTACTCACAGGAATGAAATGTGCGGACTTGGTTAGCCGATCCACAATCACCCAAATGGCATCGAACTTCCTCAATGTCCATGGGAGCCCAACTACGAAATCCATGGTGATCCGCTCCCACTCTCACTCCGGAATCTCTATCTGCTAATGCAATCCACCCGATCTCTGGTGCTCATACTTTACCTGCTGACAATTGAGGCACCGAGCTACAAACCCAACTATAACTTTCTTCATCTGCCTCCACCAATAATGCTGCCTCAAATCCTGATACATCGTCTCCTCGAGAATCAACTCCCGAAGCCCATCAACATTGGGTACACAAACCCGACCATGCATCCTCAATACCGCGTCATCACCAATAGTCACGTCTTTGGCATCACCATGCAGAACCTTGTCCTTGAGGACAAGCAAATGAGGGTCATAAAACTGACGCTCCCGAATACGATCAAATAGAGAAGACCGAGAAACCACACAAGCAAGGATCCGACTGGGCTCCGAAAGATCCAATCTCACAAACTGACTGGCTAAGGCCTGAACATCCATTACCATGGGCCTCTCCGCTGCAGGCAAATAAGCCAATCTCCCCAAACACTCCACCCGGCGACTCAAAGCATCGGCCACCACATTGGCCTTGCCCGGGTGATACAAAATAGTGATATCATAGTCCTTCAGCAGTTATAACCACCTCCTCTGGCGCAAATTAAGATCCTTCTGCTTGAACAGATGCTGCAAACTCTGGTGGCTAGTATAAATCTCACAAGGCACACCGTACAAATGATGATGCTAGATCTTCATGGCGTGAACAATAGCAGCTAACTCGAGATCATAGACAGGATAATTCTTCTCATGTACCTTCAACTATCTGGACGCGTAGGCAATTACCCTACCGTACTGCATCAATACCGCTCCAAGGCCAACCCTCGAGGCATCACAATAGACAGTATAAGACCCCGAACCGGTAGGCAATATCAAAACTGGGGCTGTAGACAAAGCTGTCTTGAGGTTATGAAAGCTCTCCTCACACTCTTCCGTCCACTGGAACGGAGCACCCTTCTGGGTCAGCTTGGTCATAGGTGCTGCAATTGATGAAAACCCCTGAACAAATCGATGGTAATAACCCACCAAGCCGAGAAAACTGCGGATCTTTGTACTGCTTCCACTTCCTTCGTTCCACCTTTATTCCCTCACTAGATACCACGTAACCCAAGAATGCCACGGAATCCAGCCAAAACTCACATTTCGAGAACTTAGAATGTAATTTCTTCTCTCTCAAAGTCTGAAGTACTGAACTCAGGCGCTGCTCATGATCTTCCTGACTCCGGGAATATACCAGAATGTCATCAATAAAGACAATGACGAATGAGTCAAGATATGGCCGGAATACACTGTGCATCAAATGCATGAAGGCTGCTAGGGCATTGGTCAGCCCAAATCACATAACAAGGAACTCGTAATGACCAAACCGAGTCCTGAAGGAAGTCTTCGGGATATCTGGCTCCCGAATCTTCAACTGATGATAGCCTGAACACAAGTCAATCTTAGAAAACACACAAGCACACTGTAACAGATCAAACTGGTCATCAATACGGGGCAAAGGATAATGGTTATTCACTGTAACCGTGTTCAACTGGCAATAATCAATACACATACGCGTAGAACATCCTTCTTCTTCACAAATAAGACAGGAGCACCCCAAGGTGATACGCTGGGCCGAATGAAACCCTTATCAAGCAATTCTTGTAACTGCCCCTTTAACTCCTTCAACTCAAGAGGAGCCATACTGTACGGAGGAATAGAAATAGGCTGAGTGCCCGACAACAAATCAATGCCAAAATCAATATCTCTATCGGGTGGCATGCCTGGAAGATCAGCTGGATACACATCAGAGAAATCCCGTACTACTGGGACTGAATCAACTGTAGGGGTATCAATACTAACATATCTCACATAAGCTAGATACGCGGCACACCCCTTCTCAACCATATGTTGAGCCTTGAGGAACAAAATAACTCTGCTGGAAGTATGATCTAAGGTACCCCTCCACTCTACTCGCGGTACACCTGGCATAGCCAACATCACGATTTTCGCGTGACAATCAAGAATAGCATAATGGGCGATAACCGGTCCATGCCCAGAATAACATCAAGTCTACCATGCTGAGCAATAACAAATCGGCTCTGGTCTCAAAGCCACTATGAGCAATCAAACACGACCGATAAAGGCGGTCCACAACAAGAGAATCTCTAACAGGAGTAGAAACATAAACAGGAGAACTTAAAGAATCCCGAGATACGCCCAAATACGGGGCAAAGTAAGAGGACACATAAGAATAAGTGGAGCCTAGATCGAATAGAATCGATGCATCTCTGTGACAGACTAGGATAGTACCTGTGATGATAGAATCAGAGGTGACAGCCTCAATACGGGCAGGAAGGGCATAGTATCTGGCCTGGCCTCCCCCTCTAAGGCGACCTCTACCTCCCTGACCTCCACCTCTAGCTGGCGGGGCAGGTGGGGTAGCAACTGGTGCTGAAATCATAGCCTGGAAACCCTGTAGAGCACGATGTGGCTGAGAAGTCTATGGAGGCGCACCCCTCCCTAGTCTAGGGCAATACCTCACCACATGGCGTATGTCACCACACTCAAAACAACCTCACGCCTGACGTGGCAGTTGGAACTGTGCGGTACGGGTACTTGAGACACCTGAAACACTATGCGAAGCCTGAAATGCAAACTGAGCTGGCTGACCCACAAAACCTCTACCATGCCGTACTCTTCCTCTAAAATAAGGGCCAGTGGATCTCTCCGGTCTACGAGGTCTCCTCGCCTCCCTATGCTCTCTCTCCTAACCTCGTCTGTCCTCTCTCTCCTGGACCCACATGTCCTCTACTCGGCAAGAGATCGTCACCACCCGCTGAACTGGGACCACAGGCTGTGTCGTCATGACACTTGGAACTTGACCAATGTGAACTCAATGCTCTGGAGTGGGGTCGGCGGAAGTCTGGGTCCCTCCCCCGATCTGTGAAGTAGTTGGTACAACCTGAATTAATCCCTCCTGAACCAATGTACCAAACATGCTCAGGAACAGTGTTAAGGTCTCCTGAAGTGCTGGAGTAGTAGTAGCAGAAGGCGTATCAGGCGCCTGGGCTCCAGCTGGAACTGTTGGTCGCTCTTCTGTAGCAGCTCGCATGGGTGCTCTGGCAGCACCGCGTGCGCGTCCACGGCCTCTACCCCGGCCCCGACCTCTGACGGCTCTCGTAAGGGGCACGGGTGTCTGGTCACCTCCGGCAGCACTTATCTTCACCATCAATGAGAGAATGGAAAATAGAGTTTTAGGATTGTGATGCAGAAAATCTCGCACGACAAGGAAATCAAATAAAGTGGAATTTTCTTAATGGTTACATAGCCTCTTGTAGATAAGTACAGATGTCTCTATATCAATCCGCGAGACTCTAATAAACCAGCTTGTGATTCATGACTCCTATAAACCTAGAGCTCTGATACCAACTTGTCACGACCCCAGTTCGCCCTCCGTGAACTATCGTGACGGCACCTAGTCTCTACGATTAGGTAGCCTAAATATTTGCGAACAGGGAAAACAACAGATAAAAACAAATAAAATCTTGCGGAATAAACATAGTGAAGGTTTAAAGATGTCGCTCGGCATATACAATATAACTCTCAAACTGAACGACTTCCCAAAACCCGAAATCTCAAGAAATCACAAGCTGTGGAATAACTATAGTGTTCTAACTCCTAAACAAAAGAAAAGTACAGAAGGGCTATAACTAAAAGAGATTAGATAGGGACTCCTCGGTCTGCGAATGCGGCAGATATACCTCAAAGTCTCTAGAGGTCGCCTTGCCTCGCTAACGATATGGCTGAGTTGATGTACCTGGATCTGCACACGGGAAAACATGTGCAGGAAAGGGCATGAGTATACCATTGCTATGCCTAGTAAGTGCCAAGCCTAACCTCGGTCGGGTAGTGACGAGGAAGGTCAGGGCCCTATCGGTTATAAAATATAAAGCAAGGTAAGACAGTGTATGGTGAAACAGTATAATCAAAAGAATATCAGAAAAATGAGAAGAAATCAGAGACAAAAATACACTTAGTGCATAGAAACGTCGCCAGGGGATCTCCTGGGATCCCATCCCGTAGTCCCAAACGTAAATACTCGGGGATCTCTCAGTATCCTCAATATATGTGCTAGGGATCTCTTTGTATCCTCAGTGTATGTACTGGGGATCTCTTGGTATCCCGAGGATCTCTTGGTATCCTCAATATACGTGTTGGGGATCTCTTGGTATCCCGAGGATCTCTTAGTATCCTCAATATATATACTGGGGATCTCTTGGTATCCTCAATATATGTGCTGGGGATCTCTTGGTATCCCGAGGATCTCTTGGTATCCTCAATATATGTGCTGGGGATCTCTTGGTATCCCGAGGATCTCTTGGTATCCTCAATATATGTGCTGGGGATCTCTTGGTATCCTCAATATATGTGCTGGGGATCTCTTGGTATCTTGAGGATCTCTTGGTATCCTCAATATATGTGCTGGGGATCTCTTGGTATCCCGAGGATCTCTTGGTATCCTCAATATATGTGCTGGGGATCTCTTGGTATCCCGAGGATCTCTTGGTATCCTCAATATATGTGCTGGGGATCTCTTGGTATTCCACACTACAGTCAAAATCAATATATGTGCAGGGGATCTCCCGGAATACTCATCCGTAGTCCCAAAATAAAAACACAACAATATCAAGGAAAGAATCCAATATTTCATTCAAGTTCGCACCAAGAAACAGAGATTTCTATTCTAACATGCTGCACAGAGTTCACATAAACAGTTTAAGCAGATAGGACAATTAATACACTTAAGCATGCTTCCCTACACTACACAGTAGGCTTATAATACAAGTAATGTTCAAGAAGAAAGAAACACAGTTAATTTACATAATGAAAAACGGGTTTCCAACAATTAGCACGTGTACGCACTCATCACCTCACGTACACGGCATTCATATAACAACAATACCAAATCCTAGTGGGAATGTCCCCCACACAAAGTTAGACAACCCACTTACCTCGAACCAGCTCAATCAAGTCAATACCACGTTCTTGCCACGAGTATCTGACTACAAATGGCTCGAATCTATTCAAAGTAATTACATAATGTAAATAACACTTCAGGTAAATAATTCAACTAATTAGTTCTAAGCTAATACGCGAAATTAGGAAAAATGACCAAAATGCCCCCCGGGCCCACGTCTCAGAATCGGCAAAATTTACAAATTCAGAATCCTCATACTCTCACGAGTTCATTAATACCAAAATTATTCCAATCCGACATCGAAATCTAGATCAAAACCCCAAAATTAGGCCTAAGAACTTTTCTCCTCTTTTCCTTAATTTTTCATCCCAAATCCGAAATTAAATGACAAAATTAAGATTAGATTATAGGAATACAACTAGAAAGGGATTAGGAATCGTTACCCACTAAGTTCCTCTTCAAAATCCTCCCAAAATCACCCTCAACCGAGCTCCAAATCGTTTTTCCAAGTTTTGATTTCAAACCCTCGAAATTTCCTATTTCTGCCCAGCAAATCCGCTTCTGCGGCCATGGGACCGCACCTACGGTCCCGCTTCTGCGGAAAAGAACCGCACCTGCGATATTTCATTACAAACTCAGCTTCTGCTTCTGCAGCTCACTCACCGCACCTGCGGTTCCGCGGGTGCGTCCAATACATCGCACCTGCGGCTTCTGGGGCCTGGGTTAATCCCGCTTCTGCGGTCCCTAAGCCGCTTCTGCGGTGCCGCACCTGCGGTCCCATTCACGCAGGTGCGGTTATGACAGGTTCAGCCAGCATCAAATTTTCCTAAGTTCAATTCAACTTTCGTTAAGCACCCGAAACTCACCCGAGGCCCCCGGGACCTCAACCAAACATGCCAACCAATCCTAAAACATCATTCAAACTTGTTCCAACCTTCGGAACGCTCAAAACACCAATTTAACATCGGATTCAAGCCAAAGAACTCGAAAAACTCTCCAATTACGCTTTCGACTACCAAACCTCGTCCGAATAACCTAAAATTTTGCAAGCACGTCACATTCAACACTACGAAGCTACTCCAACATCCGGAATTCCATTCCGACCCTTAGATCAAAATCTCAGTATCGAACCGAAAACTTCAAAAATTCAACTTTCGACATTTCAAGCTTAAATAAGCTACGGACCTCCAAAACACTATCCGAACACGCTCCTAAACCCGAAATCACCCAACAGAGCTAATGGAACCAACAAAATTCCATTCTGAGGCCGTCTTTACACTGTTCCGACTATGATCCATTTTTTAATGCTTAAACTCTCTTTTAGGGACTAAGTGTCCCAAAACTCTCCGAAACTCCGAATGAATCTTCCCGGCAAGTCACAATAACAGAAACAAACATGGGGAATGGAGTTAATAGGTAATCGGGGCGTTAATTCTTAAAACGACCGGCCGGGTCATTACAGAATTAGCCGGATTGAGGTAAGTATCTTGCCTAACCTCGTGTGGGGGACTTCCCCTTAGGATTTGAGTCTTTTATGTTGATTGTAGTCCGTGTACGCGAGGTGACGAGTGCATGTTCGGACTTATTTGTGGAAAGTTGGCCTTTTAGAGTTCTTAGGTCCTTGTATTCACTGAGTATGAAGTCGTTCTTGATAAGATCGAGCTTCCATTTAATAGTTTCACCTCTACATGCTTTGATTGGAATTAATTGCTTTATGATCCATTCTTATTGCCTATTTGACTCTTATTTTGCTTAATTGAAGATTTTTACCTCTTCTATTTTCATGCTATCTTTCATAACTGCTTGTCTTTATTAGAAACCATTATTATCTCTCATGTAATTGTTTAGTCTTAATTGAGGTTATGATTATCTTCTCGCTGCTCATCCTTAATTGAAATTGTTGTATATGCTTCTTAAATTGCCCTACCTTAAACGAAGTTTAGGTATCCTATATTAGTTGACATTTCCTTATTTGGAATTATTTGATTCATGTTCGCTTCCTTGTTTTTGCACTACATATTGTGGGATCGTTGCCTCACATTACTTTCTCCCTTGTTGAGATGTTCTTATTACGCTTAGTATTCTCTATTGTGGTTATTCCTTGTGAGCTAGTTTTACCGTCTCCTTGTGATCGGAAGTTCTCGAGTTGATTTACTTGTCGTGTTCTTGTATATATTGTCATTGTTGTTGTGGTACTTGTTGTGGTGGTGCACGAGGTTTTTGCCGTGCGATTGTTGATATTGTGATGCACGAGGTTTCTGCCGCGCGGTTATTGTTATGGGGTTGTACGAGGTTTCTGCCGTGCTATTGCTACTATTGACATATTGCACATGCGGCGTGACAAGGCGGGAGATATATATATATATATATATATATATATATATATATATATATATATATATATATATATATATATATATATATACGTGGGTTGCGCATGTGGTGAGACAAGGTAGGAACATTAAGATGCACGTGTGGCGAAACAAGGCGACAACTAATTATGTTATTATTTGCACACGTGGCGAGACAAGGTGGACTATCTCAGGGGTTGATTGTGATAATTTGCGATGGCTTGGGGGCATTCTTGCTGTTTGATATTGTGTTGTGGTATGCTTACCTGTATGAGTTTTATCTCGTAGAAGTTGTGAGAAAACATCTTACGTGCCGTCCGTTCTTTTTCTTATGCTTATTAGCTGGTAGGAACTATGTTAAAGCACTTGCACAAGCATACACGTAGTTGAACACTCCCATTGGATATGAAGTTCTCTTGATATTGCTGAGCACAGATGTACACCCTCGTCTACTTGTCATATATGTGAGAGTAGCTCTAGTTAGTAAGTGAGTTATCAGCGTAACCATGAGTTGTGATGGGGGCACAGGATGCCAAGTGTTAAGGTTCAGGTATTGGGACCCGTGAGCTGTAAGTTGTCCGAGGTTCGATATTTCGTGGAGTCTGTTGGCTAAGACTTGATGTGAACACTGTCGTAGGTTCTGAGTTATTGCTTACCTTTACTGTATTTGTGATTTAGGTTTTGGGTTTGTGATTTCGCTCGCTCTTCTATGTCATTATTATGGTATTTCTGCTGTCACTTGCTGTTTTTCTTCCCTTACTGTGATTGTTGTATTGTTAGCCATATTGTGTAGTCTTTATATGTATACATCATGTTCCGTTGTTCCTATGCTTGTATTTGTACAGTTTATTAGACCGGCAGGTGTCTTGACTGTTCCTCGTCACTACTCCACCAAGGTTAGTCTTGATACTTACTGGGCACCGCTGTGGTGTGCTCATGCTCCTCTTCTACACATTTTTGTTGTGCAGATCCAGGTGTCGATCGTTAGTAGTTGTGCGGACCATTGCTGAGGAGACTCAAGGTAAACCTGCTGCTGCGTTCGCAGGCTTCAGAGTCACCTTCTTACTTGTATTCAACTGTTTTCACTCCTTTCCAAATAGTTATATAGAAGTGGTAGCTAACTCTGTAGAGCTTATGACTTGTACTACCGGGTCTTGGGAATATGCTCATTGTATAAAGGTCTTTCCAGAAAAATTTTAAGATGTTATTTATTTTTGTTGTTCTTCTGTTAATATTAGGCTTACCTAGTCCTTAAGACTAGGTGCCGTCATAAAATCCAACGGAGGGGAAATTGGATTGTGACAAAATGCCTTAAAAGATACTGTAGGAAATTGGACTTATGATCCAATAGAAATTCATGACCAAATATATCAATACTACACTACTCTATTCACAACACAACACTTAGTTTCTAATCAAATAAAGGACCAATCGACAATGATTAATTCTTTAACATATGGGGATACACAATAATTGACACAACCATTAAGGATAATGGAAATAAAAAAAGCATTATTCTCATTCCAACCTTTTAAGGCACCAGGACCCGATGGATTCAGTCCTTATTTCTTCCAAAAATCTTGGAACGTAGTGAGTCACTCAATTATTAATTGTTGTTACAATGCTTTCAATCAAAGCAAAATTTCAGAAGACATTAATAACACTTATTTCTGCCTAATTCCTAAGGTAAAAAAATACTGTAGCAATCACTCAATATCGTCCTATAAGTATTTGCAACACTATCTACAAACTAATTACTAAAATCATTGTAAATAGACTAAAGCCTTTACTACAACAAATAATTAAACAACACAATTGCCAACAGGAAAAATGAGCTTCAGACAATGCAATCATCGTATAGGAAATTATTAACCATTTCAAAAAAAGAAAAAAGGAAGAAGGGGTCAAATGTTGCTTAAATTAGATTTGGAAAAAGCTTTTTATAAGCTTGAATGGTCCTTCATAAAAAATACACTGCACTATTTCAATATACCACACAAGATCATTTCGCTAATCATGTCCTGCATTACAACATCTTCCATATCTATATTGATAAATGGATCACGTACTAACTTCTTTAAACCATCTAGGGGTATCCGTCAAGGAGACCCCCTATCTCCCTACATATGTATTATGTGATTAGAACGCCTCTCAATGAACATATTTCAATCAGTAGATTACCTATTATGGAAACCAATACAAATTTCACAACATGGCCCTCCGCTATCACATCTTTTTTTCGCAGACGACATCATCCTTCTGTCTAAAGTAAATGATAGTAGCTGAAACACCATAATTGACACTCTTAATAATTTTACAAAATTATCCGGCCAAACTATTAATTTCCAAAAATCAAGAATCTTTTTCTCAAATAACTGTAACACTGAAGACAAATATGTATGAAGGAAAACAATTTGAGAAATACTTAGGTTTCCCCATGTTTCAACAAAGACCTAACAAGTTAGATTTTCAATTTTTATTAGATAACTTCAGGGCTAGACTTGCAGGCTGGAAAACAAACTTCCTATCACTCCAAGGAAGAATTACCCTCATTAAATCAACACTCTCTACTTTACCAAATCACATAATGCAATACATTGCAATCCCTAAAAATATTATTCATAAAATGAAACAATACATGCGTAATTTCCTATGGGGAACTACACAACAAAAAAGAAAGATTCACTTAGTAAATTGGAGAAGAGTTACCATGCCCAAACATTTAGGAAGTCTGGGAATACAAAGACTAGATTTAAAAAATAAGGCATTACTGGCAGGATTAGCATGGAGGGTATTTCATTCGCCTACACAACTATGGGCTCACACTCTTATTCAGAAATATAAGAACAAACGTGTAATGGCAAACTCCTCTCATATTTGGCACAATATTATTTCAGGATGGGAAAAATGCCAACATGGAATCCTATGGAAAGTAGGTACAAATTCAAAATTAAATTTCTGGATGGAGGCATGGGTTGCTCCAAAATACCACACTTAGATCCTTACTACATGGTCATATACCTTTGGATCATATTACCGTAATATCACAAATAATAGAGATCAAAACCATTGGAAATGGGCAGAAATACGGTTTCATCTTACAAAATCACTTAAAAACAAAATAAATAGGATCAATGTACCTATCTACACAAACAAAGTAGACACTATCTATTGGGGATTATCGAACAATGGAAAATTCACTGGCAAATCTATGTACTTAAAATTACTAGAAGAGGACTTAAACTTACAGGAACACACAACTCCTTACAATTGGATTTGGAAGATTCCAATACCACCCAAAATAAAAATATTTATTTGGCTTATAATGCATGACAGATTACCAATAAAAAAATACCTACATCATATAGGAATAACATTAGATGACTAATGTCAAATATGTCACACGCATCCAGAAACTACCAATCACATCTTTCTACAATGTCCTAACATAATACACATATGGAATGACTTGGGAATGGTACACCTTACCAACACTACAACCACATACTCTCATCCATCAGAATGGTTGATGAAATTCATTAACACAAAGCACATCAAAATGCCACACCATATAAATGCTAAAACTTTTATTTCATACACCTTATGGCATATTTGGATTAATCGTAACAATAATATTTTTAATAATCCACAACATAAGACTATCAATTAACATAATTACTAAGAAGGCACTGGAATTTACATATTTCGCTGCCAACATGCCAATAGCAAAAAATTATATAATACAACCTATTAAATGGATACTGTCACACCTCCTTTTTTACACACCACCCCGAAGGATAGTGTATAAGGGAGTTTTTTCAATTTAAGTGACATTATTCGAAATGGGATTATTTATTTATCAGAGTCGCCACTTGGGATAGTTTATTTGGTGTCCCAAGTCACCGGTTTATTTTGAATCACACATCGAGGAAAATTTCGACTTTCCTTTTGAAGTCTGCGAACCAGAAATTCTGAATAAGGAATTTTGTTAACCCGAGGGAAGGTGTTAGGCACCCCCGGATTCCGTGGTTCTAGCACGGTCGCTTAAACTATCATAATTGGCCCGTTATCTGATTTTAATATATGTTTAGCCTATGGTTCAATTTTAACTTTGACCGCTTTATTTAATTATTTTTAAAGGAAAATTACAACGTCATTTAAAATACGTCTCGAACCACGTCACATAAATGCACCCGCGGCTCTCGACATATTTTATCGAACATTGTTGGGATTTAGATTTGGGTCACAAAAATGCACACCCGAATTTAGGGAAGTTAATTATTAAAATAACGCACCTAAAGCAACTACGCGTTGTTAACTTTGCGAGGGCCATGGAAATTTGCTAAATGGCACTCCTCGAATTCTATGGATTTTAAAAGAAACAATTAAGCGAGGGCCGCGCATTTGGGATTTTATTTGACGTGGCGTACCTCAATTCCATTTTAACGGGTATTTAAACTAAAAGCTTTGAGGGCCATAGACTATGTCTTATCTAGTATAGCTCACCTCCCAATTATTTGAGGGAATTTGATCATGGGAGTAACTAAAGAGCAGGTTAATCCATGAAAGACAAAAAAATCTTGGGCTAAGCATGAAGCCCAGCAGCCAAACATGGCTGCCCCCAATGGGTAATTCATAAAGCCAAACACGTTGACCTGACTAAAGAGGCCAGCAATTTCAACTCAAATGGGCTTCGTGGTCCAAAACCCATAGGATGGCCCAAAGTGTTGGGAGCTAAAGACTGAGAAGGAAAATTCGAATTTGAATCCCCATGACAAACATTTGAAGACCAAAAGCGATTGGGGGGTCAATATCGAGCCCAACCAATTGCATAAAGCAAATCGGCACTCAAACCTTCAAGCTTGGGCCTGGATGAGCCCAATAGCTCAAAGAATGCCACAAGGAAGCAAGGTAACGGGTTCCATGGCTGACCCTATTTGGATTCAATGGTGAACCCAAATCCCCATGAAGCACTGCCCAAATTGAATATCAAGAGGTCACGTCTTCGATCCCGGGCAACAGTAGAACGCAGTTTAAATTTAGAAAGCATACTGACAAGAACATCCAAGCATCACAGATTCATAAACAATCTCAACAATTGAATTAATAATTAAGGTCAATTACGACTTGATTGGGATTGAATAGACAAGCATTCTAAAACCCCCTTTAATGCCAACATCTTTATGCACTAATTAATGAGATATTATGGAGACTAAATGAAACATGCTCGTTTCTGAACCTTCATTTCCAAATCAAAGGACAAACAGTTCAACTTTTACCCTAATTCTAATCTGACACATTCTCATGATGAACATTCACATGTTAAAATTGAAACGTCACTGAAGTACCTAACTTTATAGTCACACTTCCCCTTTTAACATGGATTATATACTAATAACTACTTGAAAAATTAAATTTAAGCATGCTACTCTCAATAGTAAGGGATACATAAGTTGTCCTACATATTGATTACCAAATGAACTAACTATCCAATTTTCTGATCACATATAGCTTCCAGACCATGCCAAGCATCTAACACAACCTTCCATGCACATTCGATATTCATCACAATGAACTACCAAACTAGTATTACTACATCATTCCATATTCAAAACAAACAGCAAGAGATATAAGAAGATCAAACTAAACTGAACAACTTCAAAAGTGCAAAAACATTAAATAAACCACTGCATTATTACAGATCTTTACTTGAATAAACCAATCTTCATATTCAGCCATTCTCATACATTTGGAAAGTGAGATGAATACCTGGAAAGCAAAATATCAAGGGAGTGAGGGTAGCAACAGTAACAGCACAGAGAGCAACCCAGAATTGATCAATGGAAAAGTAGAATCTACTTGGGGAAAACCAGAGAAACAAGCAGAAACAACCGGTAAACCAGTTCTTCAATCAAAATGACGCTTAGCTAGTCCACAAAACAGTTCAATCGAATGCAACTCAGCTAGTTTTGACCCAAACTTAGAATAGCTAAGTTCAATCCATCCCAACACTGAGGGATTCAGAAATGGTTCCAGCAAATTGAAAACTGAGAAAATCTGAAGGAATTTCAATCGAACAGTACTTCTCCAATTTCCAGCCGCCTTTGATTTTTCTGATTTTTTAGCTCTTCCGACCTGAATTCAGCCTCAAGTAACAATGCCTTTATAGGCAAGTTACTAGGGCAGCCTTAAGGGTTCAGTTTTTTCACTCTAGACCTGTTTGAATTTTGGTTTTTGCTAAGAAGTCCCTCATTTTTTGACTTGCTAACCAAGCTAGACTATTTTCAGCTTTCTAGGAAGCTTCCTCAGGTGGTTAACACAGATTCTCTAATTGAATTACCCAATTACCCCTCAGCTACCCTGTTTTTACATTGAACTTCATGGGTCAAGCTGACCCAATATTCAAACCAGTCCAAACATGGGTCAAAATGACCCGACTCAAAACAAACAGCCTGATTTAAACATGATCTGGGCTAATTCTTTTCTTTGGGCCCAGGTCTGAATCCACAATCCAGAAAAACGATGAGGCAGAAAAGCCTATGCACAAATTATGAATCAAAGATTCAATTACGGCCCAAAATTAAAATTAAAAGAAAGAAAGAAATTAAGCTAATAAAATAAACTAAAGAAGAAGCAGTTAACACTTAAATGGATTAACAGAAACACATGCAAAACAAATCGAGAAAAATAGAATAACAAAAAAGAAGAAGGATATAAGAAAAATAAGAACAATGAAAAAGAGAAAAAAATACCGGAATAATTATCAGGACTAGGCAGACCAGAGTTTGAGTCAAATCTTGATGAAATCTCTGATTTTTGGCCGAGATGGACCTTAATCGTGTGTTCTCAACTGAAAACACACGACTAAAGTCGATTTCGACCCCAAATCTTTAAAGCCTTGCCCATTTGATGTTTTTGGGATTAGGGCTCGATCCTCTGATCCAATATTCGAGCAATTTGAGGGGGATTCGAGAGAAAGGGAGTAGAGATTGGTGGAGAGGAGGGTGAGGAGATGATTTGGTGTTGATTTGGTGTTAATTTGGTGGTGAAAAAGAGTGGCGCCGCCGGGTTTTTGGGTGGTGGAAGTGGTGGCGGCTAGGGTTCCAGGTGTTTGGTCTCTGAAATGGGGTGTTATGAGAGAGACGAGAGAACGGGGTAGGGGGCTTGTTTGGACAGTCTTATACTAAAGACTCCTGAGTTCCGGACCGTTGGATTAGTGAGATCCAACGGTTGTGATTGCATTCGCCCAATACGGGGTCGTTTGGACTTAAGGGGGGGAACGGACCGGATAAAATGTGGGTCTGGGCCGGTTTTTTGGACGGGTTTAAGGCAAAAAGGTTTGGGCTTGGGGAATTTAATTCCGAAATGGCCCAAATCTAGACTTCTTTTATTTCCCTTTTCAATTCCTTTTTATTTCTTCTTTTCTTTTTCTTTTCAAATTAAAACAAAACCAAAATTAAACCTTAAAACTATATTAATTTACCACAATAAGCTAATTTATCCCTCATAGTATTTATAAAAATTAATTAAGTCCTAAACTAAGAGAAAACTATAACAATTTCGAAAATTAAAGAGTAAAAATGCAAGAATGAACTATTTTGCTATTTTCTTTCATTTTGTAACATTAATTAAACTAATTATCCTAAAAACAGAAAATTGGATCCTAAATGCAAATGTAATGTATTTTTGTATTTTTTATAAATTAAACATGCACACAAAAATGCAAACAAACACAAAATCATGTAATAATTCCTAAAAATCAAATAATTAAAAGAAAAATCCTAATTTTTAGGAATTTTGTAGGAGTAATTCATGCGAGGCAAAAATCACGTGCTCACAGATACCCCCGAAACCAAATTACTATAAATTAAACACGGACGGGGCAGCTTCAACATTAACTCAGAAAGCAGGTATAGGGGGAGCCATACGTGACTCCAATGGACAATGGATTATAGGGTTTGCAGGCAATTTGGACAATGCCAACAACATCCAAGCAGAACTTAAGGCTCTATTCCATGGACTGGAATTGTCGAATACATACAACTTAGTTCCACTGAAAATAAACATTGATGCTTTAGAGGTAATTAAATTGTTACAAAATGATAACATTGTTTATACTAACATACTAGCTAACTGCAGGTACCTCCTGGACCAACTGCATAGTCCTATCATGGCACATACCTACAGAGAGGGGAATGAGGTGGCTGATGGTTTAGCTCAAGCAGGATGCAACATGGACTCTACAGATAAACCATTTATTTTTGAAAAACCACCGGATTTTGTTAGCACTTTTTCGCAAAGGGACCAAGCTGGTGAAACTCGTTTTAGGAAGACAACATGCTTGCTGCAAGAACAACTGGAGGATGTGGATCAGAACACTTTTGAAAACCATTGTAATGATCTGAGCACGGTTGCTTCCAATGGCAACACTGTAATGGTTAATTATGATAGCATAGAAAGTAGTAGTATTGGTAATAGACATCTATCAAACAACTATAGTATAGATGCATGCGCATCACCCTCTGTGTAGTCACTCTACTTATGTTTAATGCAATGTTATCTTTCTCACCAAAAAAAAAAGAGAACTTTATGTTGTATACCAAAATGGCATATTGTATACTATTTTGGTATATAATAATTACGACAATATAATGTTACAGTCTATAGTATAATATAATCGTGTATTGTTAAATGAAGAATATAAGATATTATTTTGATATATTGTATACTATTTTGGTATATAATATATAATTTATTGCAGTAATATATTGTTACAACACACAATATAATGTAACAATATACTGTTATAATTGGTTCGTTTTTTTCATTTTTCAAAAATTTTAACTGCATTCTTTTTAAAGATTTTAACAAAGTTCTTATGCTTTTATAATTTTTTATTTCTTAGAAGAGATGTTTGATGGAGTTCCTTAGAGATATTATTCACAATATTTAGATACCTTGCTAGTATACTACTGTGCAAAATATTTTATAATAAGATTAAACAGTAATATATGAACCATTCATCTATGATACCTTATCAGTATATGATATATACCACGTTGATATCATAGAGGATTGAAGGTTGTAGCTAAATACAGTGCGAATTTGGTGGAGATATTGTTGTAAATTTTTTAAATTTGAGTTAAACTGGCCAAGAAGATTTTATATTGTATACCAAAATGATATACTACATACCATTTTGGTATACAGTTCTTTCCAATAGTATAATATTATAGTATACTATATAATGTAACAATATACTATTACAATTTGATCCTTTCAGAATTTTTTAAAATTTTCATCGAGTTCTTTTTTAACTTTTCAATGGATTCTCATATTTTTTTCTTAAATCAAAATATTTAGTTTGAAATATTCGATTGGAATTTGTGGCTAATGTTTGAGTCAATTTGGTGGAATCTCGAGTAGATTTTACAAATTTAAGTTGAAATTGATTTGAACTAGCGAAAAAGATTAATTTGTACTATACACCAAAATAATATACTATATATCATTTTGGTATAAAATATTTAATTTAATATTATATAATTTATTGTGTTGATTTAGCGACGAAGAATTTGTACTGTATACCAAAATAATATACTATATACCAGTTCCTTCCAACAAAAGTATACTATATAATGTAATAGTATGCTATTACAATTTGGTTCTTTTAGAATATTTTGAAATTTTCATTGTGTTCTTTTTCATCTTTTTAACAGAGTTCTCATGTTTTTTAATTTTTTTTTCTTAAACCAAAATATTTAGTTTGAAATATTTGTTTGGAGGTTGTGGCTAATATTTGAGTCAATTTGGTGGAAATCTCGAGTAGATTTTTGAAATTTAGGTTGAAATTCAGTTAAACTAGCGGAAAAAAGACTAATTTGTACTATATACCAAAATAGCATACTATATATCATTTTGGTATATAATATTTAATTCAATAGTGTATAATTTATTGCAACAGTATACTATTACGGAATATGTTATAATGTAACGATATAGTTAAATTAGATATTTTTTTAATTTTTCAAAAGAAAAAATCAATGCATCCTTTTGAAATTTTCTAATAGTGTTCTCAATATCATATACCCTGTAGCATGTGGGTAATATAGTACACTACAAATATATAATCCAACTACTACTAATATATTATTTTTTATTGTAACAACCCAGCCGGTCCTTTTGAGAATTTAAGTTTCGTTCAGCAGCATAAGGTCTTGAGAAGCTTCATATTATGTGTATCGACTTGCGTGCATGGTTGAATTCAATTACTGGATGTTTCGGAGTCGTATTTGGGAGAAGGATTCTAGTTTGGAAGTTCAAGCAGTGAGAATTTGATCGGAATTTGAGTTTTGTGTAAACGGCTCCGGAATGAGTTTTGGATGATGTCAGTAGCTTCGTATGATGATTTTGGACTTAGGCGTGCGTCCGGATTCGGATTTGGAGGTCTGTAGGGTAATTTGGAGCATTTCGACGAAAGCTAGAAAAGTTGAAGTTTGGAAAATGCAGAAGTTTGACCCATAGTTGACTTTTGTGATATCGGGATCGGAATGCTATTTCGACAGTTGGAGTAGCTCCATTATGTATTTGGGACTTATCTGAAAAATTTGGCATCATTCCGGGTTGGTTTGATTGGTTTCGCATGAGTTTTCGAAGTTGGAAGATTTGAAAGTTCATAGTTCGATTCATGGCGCGATTTACATTTTCAGCATTGTTTGATGTGATTTGAGACCCCGAGCGAGTCTGTGTTAGGTGATAGAACTTGTTTGTGTGTTTAGACGGGTCACGGGGGCCTCGGGTGTGCTTCGGATGGGCTACGTGCCAATTTCTTCTAATTTTGGATTGCTGGTTTCTGGTGTCTGGTGTCCTCTTTCGCGATGGTGTAGTCCACGTCGCGATCGCGTAGTGTCTTGTTGATCTGCCCCATTCTTCTTCATCGCTTTCGCATGGTCCCTTCTCGATCGCGAAAGTCTGCTTCCTTCTTCTTCGCGTTCGCAGTCCCTCATTCGCGTTCGCATAGTAGAAATTAGGAGCTGGGGGCTGGTGGCTATTTCTTCTTCGCGTTCGCGTCAATCACCCCGCGTTCGCAAAAGCTTCCGTTTCTTACTCTTCGTGTTTGCGCCCCTTAGCTCGCGTTCGCGACGGGCATTTTATTGGCAGCCTCATTTTTCTTCTTCGCGAACGCGAGCCTTTCTCCGCATTCGCGATGCATAGTCACCTGGGCAGAATATAAGTTTCCAAATCGAGGGTTAGGCCATTTTTATCATACTTTGACTTGTAGAGCTCGGTTTTGGGCGATTCTTTGTGGGTTTTCAAGCAATTTGATTGGGTAAGTGTTCTTCACCTAGCATTTAATGTGTTCCACGATTTTATCTTTGTTTTTATCATTAAATTTTGTGGTTTGAGTTGAGGAAAATGGTGGTTTTTTAAGAAAGTTTTCAAAATGATAAATCATGATTTGAGGGACCAAATGGTATCGAAATTTCATAATTTTTGTATGGTTGAACTCGTATCGGAATGGGTATTTGGTTTTTGTAAAATTTGTCGGGTTCCGAGGTGCGGGCCCAGGGGTCGACTTTTGGATCGATTTTTTGGATTTTGTTAAAGATTGAGGCTTAATGATCCGGAATAGTTTCTTATGAGTTTTATTTGTGCTTTGAAGTTTTTTTGGTTAGATTGGAGCCGTCCGGAGGTCATTTCACCCGAGAAGTTTATTTTAGAGTATCGATTTGTATTCTTTGAGGTAAGTATCTTTCCTAACCTTGTAGGGAGATTTCCCCTTAGGATTTGAGCCTTCTATGTTGATTGTAGTTCGTGTACGCGAGGTGACGAGTGCATGCTCGGACTTATTTGTGAGAAATTAGCCTTTTAGGGTTCTTAGGTCCTTATATTCTCTGTGTATGAAGTTGTTCTTGGTATGACTGAGTTCCTATTTACTGGTTTCACCTCTACTTGCTTAAATTAGAAGTAATTGCTTTAGGATTCGCACTTATTGACTATTTGACTCTTAACTGACTTAAATGAATATTTTACCTCTTCTATTGTCATGCTATCCTTTCATAACTGCTTATCTTTATTTGAAATAATCATCATCTCATCTTATAATTGTTTAGTCTGAATTGAGGTTATGATTATCTTTCCGTTGCTTATCCTTAATTGAATTGTCAGACGTTCTCGAAATCGCTCAACCTTAAAAGAAGTTTAAACATCCTATATATTAGTTGACTTGTCTTTATTTGGAACTATTTGACTTGTGTTAGCTTCCTTACTGTTGAAATTGTATATTGTGGGGTCGTTGCTACATATTGTTTTTCCGTTGTTGAACTGTTCTCTTTACGCCTAGCAGTCTTTACTATGGTTATTCCTTGTGAACTGCTTATACCGTTTCTTTATGATTTAAAGTTCTTGAGTTGATTTACTTGTCGTACTTTGTATTATTGCCATTGTTGTTGTTGTACTTGTTGTGGTGATGTACGAGGTTTCTGTCGTGCTGTAACTGTTATCTCTGTTGGTTGCGCTGCATATTTACTTTGGGACTACGGAACGGTATTCTGGGAGATCCCCCTGCATATTTACTTCGGGACAACGGAACGGTATTCCGGGAGATCCCCCAACACTACATATTTACTTTGAGACTACGGAATGGTATTCCGAGAGATCCCCCTGCACATTTACATTTGGGACTACGGGACGGTATCCTGGGAGATCCCCTAGTATTATCACTGTGTTCTGAGCTGTTGCCTTTCATTGATTTTATTCCTGTAACATTCGACGTGTTGTCCGTTCTTTTCCTTATGCTTACTAGCCGGTATGAACTATGTTAGGACACTTGCACAAGCATACACGTGGTTAAGCACCCTTATCGGATAAGAGGTTTTTTTGATATTGTTGAGTATAGGTGCACACCCTTGTTTACTTGCTTCCTATGTGAGAGTGGCTCTATATGGCACGTGAGTTGTCAGCATGATCATGAGGTGTGATTAGGGCACAGGATGCCAAGTGTTAGGGTTCAGGTATTGAGACCCATGAGTTGTAATTTATCCGAGGTTTGGTACTTTGTAAAGGTTGTTGGCTAAAATCAAATGTGAAAGTTGTCGTAGTTGCCGAGTTACTATTTGTCCTTGTGTATCTGTGGTTTCGAATTTAGGTTCCGCTCACTCTTCTGTGTCATTATTATTGTATTCCGCTGTTACTTGTCGTTTTCCCCTTTCTTATTGTAATTTCTGTATTGTTAACCATATTGTATAGTTTTCATGTGGAAATCATGCATTGTTGCTCCTATACTTATACTTGTTCAATTTATTAGATCAGTAGGTGTCTTGATTGTTCCACGTCACTACTCCACCAAGGTTAGTCTCAATACTTACTGGGCACCGCTGTGGTGTGCTCATACTATACTTCTATACATTTTTGTACAGATCCAGGTAATTGTTTATTAGTAGCTGTGCGAACCGTTGCTGTGGAGACTCAAGGTAAATCTGCTGCTATGTTCACAGGCTTCGAAGTCACCTTCTTATTTTGTATTTACACTGTTCGCTCTTATTTCGAGACAGATGTACTTTAGAGGTTTTCTAGCAACCCTGTAGAGCTTATGACGTGCACTACCGGTTTTAGGAAATTGTAAATTCTGTAAAGATTTCTATATCGAGATTGCTAGAATTTCTTTATTATTGTTGATATTCAGTAAGTGTTAGGCTTACCTACTCCCTAAGACTAGGTGTCATCACGATACTCAACGGAGGAGAAATTGGATCGTGACAAGTTGGTATCAGAGCTCTAGGTTCATAGGTGCTACGAGTCATAAGCGAGTTTAGTAGAGTCTTGCGGATCAGTACAGAGACGTCTGTACTTATCTTCGAGAGGCTACGGAACTGTTAGGACAATCTCACTTCTTTCATTCCTATCGTGCGAGCTTATTGATCTCGGATGTTTGAACTTTTATCAATCCATTCTCTTACCGATGATGAGGACACGAGTTGCAGTTATCGACGGCGGTACTCCCAGAGCAGGTGTCACTAGAGGCAGTGGCAGAGGCCGACGAGGAGTACGTGTCGTAGCCAGAGTACCTACCAGAGCAGTAGTTGAGGAGCCGCTAGTAGCTCCAGTTTGGGGGCATGTACCGGAGGCGCCTATTGTTACCCTCGGACTTCAGGAGACTTTAGCACAATTCCTGAGCATATTTGGTACATTTGCTCAGGCGGGGTTGATTCCGGTTGCACCAGCTACTTCACAGACCGGGGGAGAGACTCAAACTCTCGCTGCCCACACTCTAGAGCAGCGAGTTCACGTTGGTCAGGTTCTAGGTGTCATGGCGACACAGCCTGTGGTTCCAGTTCAGCCATAGGGCAGCAGCATCTGAGGAAGGGCAGCTTAGATTTGCAAGGATTCAAGAAATATGAACCTCCTACATTCAGTGGTTTGGCTTCAAAGAGCGCACGTGGTTTAATAGAGGAGTGCCATCGCATTCTCCGCACTATGGGTATCGTTGAGACGAGTGGGGTTGTTTTTACTACGTTCCAACTTCAGGGAGCGGCTTATTAGTGATTGGCAGGCATATGAGTTGGGTAGTCCGGCCAATGTAGCTTCACTTACATGGGTTCAGTTTTCAAAGACGTTTTGAGAGAGTTTGTACCTCAGTCCCTTCGGGATGCATGGCGCGTGGAGTTTGAGCAGCTGCGCTAGGGCACTATGTCAGTATTAGAGTATGCCGTCAGATTCAGTAATTTGGCCAGACATGCACCTGCCTTGGTCGCTACAATTAGAGAGGCGAGTTCGTAGATTCATTGAGGGGCTCAGACATGATATTCGGTTCAGTATGGCTTGGGAGTTAGAGTTAGATGTTTTATTTCGGTAGGTGGTAGGGATCGCTCGCCGGTTAGAGGGCATGTGGGACCGAGAGCGTGGGACCGAGAGCGAGAGGACATGTGACATCAAGAGAGAGAGTATAGGGAGGCGAGGAGGCCTCGTAGACAAGAGAGATCTGCTGGTCTTTATTTTGGAGGCAAGGTGAGACATGGTAGAGGTTTCGTGGGTCAGCCAGTTCAGTTTACACTTTAGGCTTCACACAGTGATTCAGGTGTTCATGGGTCTCAGAGTACCTGTACCGCACAGTTCCCACAGCCATGTCAGCAGCGAGGTTGCTGTGAGTATGGAGATACTAGCCACATGGTGAGAGGTTGTCCTAGACTTCGGGAAGATGTGTTACAGCGAGGTATTCAAACGAGTAGAGGGTGCCCAAGAGGGGGAGGCCCGGCCTGTGGATGTGTTTGATATGGTAGGCTTAAGGCCGTTGCGCCAGATGATTGTCATACAGGTATGCTTTCAGTTTGTTATAGAGGAGCACCATCCGTATTTCGTTATAGTTCTGCTAATCGGGGTGAGGTCCCCTATTTGTTGCTCCACTTATGGGTGTGTTTCATGATCTGGCACTCTGTTTACGTGTTTGCCCCTGTTTGGAGATTTTATGAGTGGTAGTCGTGCCTATCATTGTTTTTATTCATTATTGAGGGTTATGAGACTAGTAGTAAATTCCTATTATCCATTACGGTAGGCTTGATGTGATTTCTGAGTATTTTTGGTTACGAGCTGTGATTTTTATGCTCCACCGGTGTGGGAGCCAGTACGTGTTGTAATTTTGTTGACGGAATTTATCTTGTGAAAGGTTCTAGTTGGTTTGATGTATATCCTACTTGTGATTCAGAGTTGAGGGCAGTACCCTTGTTATTTCATGTGATTTGAGGTGTTCGAATCGGGCTGTGTACCGCGATGGAAGTTATATCAGGATGAGATCCTTGTGATTTGTTCATATATTTTGATTTTTCCTTGTGTTGATTCGTAGAATTGTACTGTTAGAGAGTTGTGCCTGTCATGCTTGTTTGATAGTTCACTTCTGTATTTCTCTTTACATATTCAGTCATTTTCGTTCTATGCTTCTTGAGTTTTAGCTTGTGGGGTGTGTGCCCGTTGGTGTTAGCTGAACTTGGTGATTTGGGTGTTTAGTTATGAGGTCTTCGTGTTTATTGCATCATTGTCAGTGTTATGGGTGTTTGAAACAGAGTTCCAACGGATATGAGGCTTATGGCCGGTGCTGGATTTGATTTCAGGCAGATATTGTGATCAGAAATGTTATTGTGGGCCTATGTGTGATAGGTCATGTTGTGTGGTTGGACTGTATTAGGTGTAGGCATGAGTTGATGCAGCTGGTTGAGACTAATACTGGATATGGATTTTGAATCGGGTCTTTCGGAAATTGATGGGAGGTGAGAATTTTAGCTATAAGGCTTATTGATGTTGGTAGAAAGGCTAAATTACAGTTGAGATGGTTTCGTCAGGATTATGTGAATTGGGATGACGTGGGGTCACCAGCGGGTGTATGTTGGGAGTGTGCATTCAGTGATTTGAGGACTTCGAGGCGAATCTTGGCACGTTCGAGGACGAGCGTTTGTTTAAGAGGGGGAGGATGTAACGACCCAGCCGGTCATTTTGAGAATTTAAGTTCCATTTAGCGGCATAAGGTCTTGAAAAGCTTCATATTATATGTATCGACTTGCGTGCATGGTTGAATTCAATTACCGGATGATTCAGAGTCGAATTTGGGAGAAGGATTCTAGTTTGGAAGTTTAAGCGGTGAGAATTTGACCGGAATTTGACTTTTGTATAAACGGCTCCAGAATGAGTTTTGGATGATGTCAGCAGCTTCGTATGGTGATTTTGGACTTAGGCATGCATCCGAATTCGGATTTGGAGGTCTGTAGGGTAATTTGGAGCATTTCGGCGAAAGTTGGAAAAGTTGAAGTTTGGAAAATGGAGAAGTTTGACCCATAGTTGACTTTTATGATATCGGGGTTGGAATGCGATTTCGAGAGTTAGAGAAGTTCCATTATGTCATTTGGGACTTGTCTGCAAAATTTGGCGTCATTCCGGGTTGGTTTGATTGGTTTCGGCATGAGTTTTCGAAGTTGGAAGATTTGGAAGTTCATAGTTCGATTCATGGTGCGATTTGTATTTTTGTCATTGTTTGATGTGATTTGAGACCCCAAGCGAGTCCTTGTTAGGTAATAGAACTTGTTTGTGTGTTTAGACGGGGTCCCGGGGGCCTCGGGTGTATTTCGGATGGGCTACGGGCCAATTTCTTCTATTCTTGGACTGCTGGTTTCTGGTGTCGGTGTCCTCTTTCGCGATCGCGTAGTCCCAGTCGCAATCGCGTAGTGTCCTGTTGATATTCCCCCTTTTTCTTCATCGTGTTCGCATAGTACCTTTGCGATAGTGAAAGTCTACTTCCTTTTTCTTCGCGTTCGCAGTCCCTCATTCGCGTTCGCATAGTAGAAATTAGGAGATAGGGGCTGGTGGCTATTTCTTCTTCGCGTTCGCATCAGTCACCCCGCGTTCACGAAAGCTTCTATTTCTTACTCTTCGCGTTTGCGCCCCTTAGCTCGCGTTCGCAATGGGTATTTCTTGGCAGCCTCATTTTTCTTCTTCGCAGCCTTTCTCCGCATTCGCGATGCATAGTCACCTGGGCAGAATATAAGTTTCCAAATCGAGGGTTAGGCCATTTAATCATATTTTGACTTGTAGAGCTCGATTTTGAGTGATTCTTTGTGGGTTTTCAAGCAATTCGATTGGGTAAGTGTTCTTCACCTAGAATTTAATATGTTCCATGATTTTATCTTTGTTTTTATCATTAAATTTGTGTTTTGAGTTGAGGAAAATAGTAGTTTTTGAAGAAAGTTTTCAAATGAAAAATCATGATTTGAGGGACCAAATGGTATCGAGATTTGATAATTTTTGTATGGTTGAACTCGTATCGGAATGGGTATTTGGTTTTTGTAAAATTTGTCGGGTTTCGAGGTGCGGGCCCGGGGGTCGGCTTTTGGCCGATTTTTTGGATTTTTTTAAAGATTGAGACTTTGTGATCTGGAATAGTTTCTTATGAGTTTTATTTGTGCTTTGAAGTTATTTTGGTTAGATTTGAGCCGTCCGGATGTCATTTCACCCGAGAAGTTCATTTTAGAGTATTGGTTTGTCTTCTTTGAGGTAAGTATCTTGCCTAACCTTTTGTGGGGGATACCCTTAGGATTTGAGTCTTCTATGTTGATTGTAGTTCGTGTACGCGAGGTGACGAGTGCGTGCTCGGACTTATTTGTGGGAAATTGGCCTTTTAGGGTTCTTAGGTCCTTATATTCACTGTATGAAGTTGTTCTTGGTATGACTGAGTTCTTATTTACTGGTTCCACCTCTACTTGCTTAAATTCGAAGTAATTGCTTTAGGATTCGCTCTTATTGCTTATTTGACTCTTAATTGACTTAACTGAATATTTTACCTCTTCTATTGCCATGCTATCCTTCCATAACTGCTTATCTTTATTTGAAATTATCATCATCTCATCTTATAATTGTTTAGTCTGAATTGAGGTTATGATTATCCTTCCATAACTGAATAATTGTTCTATTCCTGTGTAAACATTTGACGTGTTGTCCGTTCTTTTCCTTATGCTTACTAGCTGGTATGAACTATGTTAGGACACTTGCACAAGCATACACGTGGATAAGCACCCTTATCGGATATGATGGTTTTCTTGATATTGTTGAGTATAGGTGCACACCCTTGTTACTTGCCTCCTAAGTGAGAGTGGCTCTATTTGGCACGTGAGTTGTTAGCATGATCATGAGGTGTGATGAGGGCACAGAATGCCAAATGTTAGGGTTCAGGTATTGAGACCTGTGAGTTGTAATTAATTTGAGGTTTGGCACTTCGTAAAGGTTGTTGACTAAAATCAAATGTGAAAGTTGTCGTAGTTGCTAAGTTACTATTTGTCCTTGTTGTATCTGTGGTTTTGAATTTAGGTTGTGTTTCCACTCACTCTTCTGTGTCATTATTATTGTATTCCGATGGTACTTGTCTTTTTCCCCCTTTCTTATTATAATTATTGTATTGTTAGTCATATTGCGTAATTTTCATGTAGAAATCATGCACTGTTGTTCCTATACTTATAGTTGTTCATTTATTAGACCAGTAGGTGTCTTGACTATTCCTCGTCACTACTCTACCGAGGTTAGTCTTGATACTTACTGTGCACCGCTGTGGTGTGCTCATACTATATTTTTGTACCTTTTTGTACAGATCCAGGTAATTGCTCGTTAGTAGCTGTGTGGACCGTTGTTGTGGAGACTCAAGGTAAACCTGCTGCTGCATTTGCAGGCTTCAGAGTCACTTACACTGTTCACTCTTATTTCGAGACAGTTGTAATTTAGAGGTTTTCTATCAACTCTATAGAGCTTATGACTTGTACTACCAGTTTTGAAAAATTGTATATTCTGTAAATATTTCTATATCGAGATTGTTAGATTTTATTTATTATTGTTGATATTCAATAAGTGTTAGGCTTACCTAGTCCCTAAGACTAGGTGCCATCACGATACCAACGGAGCCGAAATTGGGACGTGACATTGATATAATATATGCCAAAGTAAGTTATTTTAATAATTAATATATAAAATAAATAAAAAAAGGAACAAAAATAAAGGATCCAGAAATGTATGCAGAATTAGATTATGAAAAAAAAAGGAAAAAAGTATTTGACATCATAATAAATGAAATTAAGAAAGAAAAAATAAAAGCAAAAGAGAGAAGAGAAAACAGTTATAATGTATAAATTGTTCTAATATTTGAATTAGAAAGAAAAAGGCAAACTATATATTATACTAATTGCATTAAAAAGGGTGAACAAATATTTACTATATCTGTTATCTTTTCTTATAGTATAAAAAAAGAACAATAATTAAAAAAAGCAAAAAAAAAATTAAATAAAATTAGATTATGAAGAGAAAAATTTAAAAAGTAAAAAAAAAAGAATTTAAATGAAATTAGAAAAGGAACAAGAAATAAAAAATAAACAAAGGGAAGAAAATAAAGATGGAGTCAAAATGGAGTGTGAAATCAAATTATGCCAAAATAATAATTATATGATTTGGGAGAAAAATAAATGAACCGCAAAGGTGAAAAAAGAAAAAAAAATAGAAGAAAACGAGAAAAAAGAAAAAGGAGAAAATAAAGACAAGAAGGAAAAAAGAAAAAAAAAAGAGAGGAATAAAAAAGAAAAGGAGAAAATAAAGGCAATTACCCACAAAAGCTACAATGGGCAGGACATGTAATTAATTTGATGGGTAGAAAAGTAAATTGATAAATAAGGATAAATAATTTTATTTTTGTGGATAATTGTGTCATTCAAAGAAGAAGAAAAAAACTTGTTCAGGGTAGATCTATGATGCACAATGTACTAATTTATCATGACCTACTAAGACACTTCAACAGGAAAACATCTCCGAGATGCCTAATGAAGATTGATATTAGGAAAGCCTATGACATGGTGAGTTGGGAATTTTTGGAGTGAGTATTGATAGGTTTTGGGTTCCCTGATTGATTTGTACAATGGATTATGGTATGTGTGACTACCACTATGTTCACAGTAAAGATAAATGATAAGGGCATGGTTATTTTGCAGGAAAGAGAGGATTGAGACAAGGAGATCCAATCTCCCCATTGCTATTTGTTTTAGTTATGGAATACCTCTCTAGAACTTTGAAGATTATCAGCAGGTTACCAGATTTTAGATTCCATCCTATGTGTAAGGAGTTGCAGCTGACCCATCTCATCTTTGCAGATGATCTGATGATTTTTTGTAAAGGGATGAGAAGTCAGTGCAAAGAGTCATGGAAGCTTTAGAGCACTTCAGCAAAGCCTCAGGCTTGATTGCCAATATGGAAAAATCCAGCATGTTTCTAGCTGGGGTAGAAGAAGAAGTCAGGGATATGTAGCTGACAAAAACAGGGTTTGCACTGGGCACATTTCCTATCATGTATCTAGGCTTACCATTATCCCCAAGGAAATGGAATAAGATAGATTGTCATATGCTGGTAAGGAAAATTACACATAGGATAACTGTCACCTATTCCAGACAGTTGTCCTATGCAGGAAGATTACAAATTGTCGATGCAGTGCTTTGCTCTATACATAATTTCTGGCGAGCTGTCTTTATTCTACCCCAAAGTGTGTTAAAAGAGGTTGATAAAATATGTAGAGATTATTTGTGGGGAAAGACTGAGGGTCAAAGAAAGTAGCATTGGTTGCATGGGAGAAAGTCTGATGTCCAAAGAAACTAGGAGGTTTAAATGTGAAAGGCTGTAAAATATGGAACATATCATCAGTAGGAAAGTTATTGTGGCAATTGGTAATGAATAAAGAGTCTCTTTGGGTACGATAAGTTTATGGTGTATATATGAAAGCTGATAGTAATATTTGGACTCATAGTCCTCCTATTGATAGTAGTTGATATTGGAGGAAGCTAAACTCCTTAAAAAGAGAGATGGAAGGATGGTACTCACAAGGCAGATACAGCCTGACTCCACGAGGCAACTACTCTATAACTAAAAGTTATCTTGCTATGATAAACCAGCAGCCACAACTAGAGACAGCAGACTTGGCATGGACTGTTGTGGCTCTACATCGATACAGATTTGTCATGTGGTTGGCAGTTCAAGGGAGACTACTAACCAAGGACATGCTAATAGGGATGCAAATCCCTGTGGAAAATATAAATTGTAGCTTGTGTGAAGCAAAGCAGTTGGAAGGAACATCTATTTGTTGACTGTGACTGGATCAAAGCAGTTAGAGAGGAGATCAACCAGTGGATAGGACAATCAGTGCAGGATGGAGACTTCAAGTTGATGCTGGAAATGATTAAAAGAAAGCATCGGAAGCAGTTTAAGAAAGAGGTGATAGCAACAGTCAATGGAGCAGTGATATACCATACTTGGAGAGCTCGAAATTTAAAAAATTTCAAGGCAAAAATGTACATAGGTGTAGTAACACAAATCAAGAGGGAACAGAGAGAGTAGATCATATGAGGTTATCAAAGAAAACTTATAGGTGTAGGAGTTCTATACAAAGTATACTGTGTAATTAGATTGTGGAGTTGGGCGCCTCGATCTGTAGTCAGATTAAGGTTGCCCAATAAGCGTAATTGTTTTTTATGTTAATGGTAATTTTACACTGTTACAAAAAAAAAAAAAAAAAAAAAAAAAGCTTTCGCTCTTAATGAATTTGGTCTCTCGCTTGCACCTGCTATGAAGCAATCCACGCAGTATGCACCACCAGGATAAAGAATTGGCAAACGTCGCCACTAGTTGGCGTCTGGCCATGACTTCCAAATACTTCTTGACCTTAACTTTTCAAATACTCATTTTTTGGAACTTTAATCAATTATTTCTAAATTTGAATAATTAACCTAAACAGTTAGGCAACCAATCGCTTAAATTAAAAATAGTTAATATATACATAATATATGTATAATATTTATTGTTTTTATATATACTATACGCTAACTGTGTATAACTTATATTGGTTAGAAAAAATAAATAATAAATTCGATTGGCTATTTGTGTAAAAATTCCAATATCCTTGACAGTAGGTTGATTGGACTTCACAAGAGTAATAAAACTGGGCCTAGTCTTAAACCCCAAGCCCCCCAAAAATGGTTTACGAAAGACTTTCAATAACAATAGGCCCATAATCCTTGGGTCTTGCAAAACCCTAGCCTTATTCTTCAAACTTGACGAGTGTCCCGTAGTTATATTAGGAAAAAGAAGACTCCCTCTACATCAGTACGGTGTTATCTCGCCGCTCCGTCGACGCATTTTGCTTCTTCCAAGCAGAGAGCCACCATGGTTGCCGCCAAGAAAACTGTAAGATTCTCTCTCTTTGTATTTCTGGTTAATAATTAAATCAAGAAAATGCAGCCTCTTTTTTTTTTTTTAGGGGGGGGGGGGGGGTTTGTTGATTGTTCTGAAGAGATGTATTTGTGAAAGCAGAAGAAGACTCATGAAAGCATTAACAATAGGCTGGCTCTTGTTATGAAGAGCGGAAAATACACCTTGGGTTATAAGACTGTTCTCAAGACCCTAAGAAACTCCAAAGGTTAGTTTTTAGCTTAGCTCCTATATCCATTTTTGACCTTCTTTCGATTCGTGTACTGTTATTTTGGCTGTTTTTGTTGCACTTTAGTTGTATGTCGAGCTTTGCAGCTGTAGAAACATGCTAATATTTGATTGAAGCAGTGTAAAAAGTTGATCTTTTAGCAGATCATTATGCAAAAATGTAGATTGTCAAACATGGATTTTATTTTACAAGAAATGTAGTCCGGGGTTAGATCCCATGTATTTTAATTTACTGCTGGTGGTAGTTCATAGCTTGCATAGGTTAGAATTGCAACTATGCAGAGTAGATTAGCCTGGTCCGTGCCTTAGGACGATGTGCACAGATCGAGAAATGGTCCAAATTTGTACTAAAACTTGCTTAGGTTAAGAAATTATCAGAAAATGTTCCATGAGTGATTTAACGTTGTGGGCATGGTATGTTGATTGAATAGTGAGAGTTGTGGTGCTGGTTATATATCTGTAAATGACTTTTGTTTTCCGGAGTCATAGAGATTATGGATTTCTGCTGTTATGAAGGAATTGTCTTGACTGTTATGTAACAAGGATTTCTGAAATTTGCTTTGGTAAATTACAGGAAAGCTTATCATCATTGCCAACAACTGCCCTCCACTCAGGAAGTCTGAGATAGAGTACTATGCTATGTTGGCCAAGGTTGGAGTTCACCACTACAATGGAAGTAAGTACATTCTTTGTTTGCATGGTTTTAGATATCTGGACCTTCTTTTTGTGCTGTTGAAATGTTTTTAATTGTAGTTTGCTGTTTTGACTGCGTGAGTGTTAATTAATACTAGGTTACTTTCGTTTTTCCAAAATGTTGAGAATGGTCTATTAAAGTTCTATGTGATGACTGCTTAGTAAAAGAACAGATGCCTCATGATTATATGAGATTCAGAAAGCATAGGTCTTAAGCTTTAGTGATTGCTGGATTGATTTTATGAAAAATAACTAAGCATGAAATCAAGGGTGTACAAAGCAACAAAATATATATTGATACTGGAGAGGTCCATGAAAACCTTTAAAAAAGTTTCCTAAAATATAAGGCTTGGTTAGTGGAGATCTTCATTACTGTTTATTGGCATAGGAATTATCTGCTTGTTTTCTTTGTGGTGGCTCATGCATTCTTCTGTGAGCTCTTGTCCATTTACCCTTAGTCCAGAAAATAAGTGTGTAGTTTCTATTTTGTGTGAATATTAATATGATAACTGCCACAGGGCTTTGTTTCAGTTTAATGTGTGAGTTAGTCCCATATCATGGGTTCGAACCTCTCTGCCACACACAAAGCCTGGTGTGGCAAAGAAAGAATGTCAGGCGTGTACTCTTCTGGAGTTATAGTCTTGCTATAATTCCAAAGAAAATGAGGTTGAACTAACTTTTGGTTGTGGAGCACACCCTTATTGACATTTTGCATATTAAATCTACTTCCTTTCGTGGTTGCTGATTCAAGGTCAGAAGGTAGTTTGTTTCTGCTTTTTGTGAAGGAATAACATCAAGCTCTGAATAGAACATTACATTTTGTCACATTGTCCATTTTAATAATTTGAGTCGATGAATTACTTGCAGTTAATTCGCAGTTCATTCTCTTTTATTCATTACTCATGGTTGTGACTTGTATGCTCATACCAGTCTTCTGTAATTATATGCTCATATCTCTTTACTCTTTCCTGTTTCAGACAATGTAGATTTGGGAACGGCTTGTGGTAAATATTTCAGGGTCTGTTGCCTGAGCATCATTGACCCAGGTGAGACATTCTGTCTCGACTTGCTTTAGTGTTGTTCAAATATACTCACTTAAAAAGAGTTTTTTTCTGATCATAGTATTCTTAATTTTCTTCAAAAACTCAGGTGATTCTGACATTATTAAGAGCATGCCCGATGACAAGTGAGAGGATGCCATTCTGAATCAGGGAAAATTATCCCATTGTTTCTCATGAGAAGAATAGCTAGTGTAGATGATAATTTTACTTTTATTCTGGTGATTTGCAAGATAATTTTGATGATATTGGAATCTTCATGACACCAATTTTCTGTTTAGCGAAGCTACTTTATGGACAATGATTTGTTGTGCCATTGATTACACTTTAGTTCTGTATTAGTTTTTGGAATGTGGAACTCCTAATCTTGCAGTGAACACTCACCAAGTTGAACTACTCTCAGAAGAGCTGAAGAAGATACTGAATGGTAATTATTATGTCATAAATTAATCAAACCCCACTTTGCTTTGCGCTTGAAGATGGAAAAAATGCACTTAGCTCACTCGAAGATGATCTATTTATTTTGAATTTATTAGCTAATAAAAGGTGAGTGTGGGTATATCATATGTTTTATTCATTTTCTGCGGGAAAGTTTGCAAAAACAACCATTTCGTCAAATATTATTTCTCAAAATGAAATGAATGTAAATGCAGTCCTATTATGTTCATGTCATGATTAACTTTAAATTGATGGATTTCTTTTGGGAAGAGGGGAAATCGACCGCCGCTATAACATGTACCACACTCTGTATATAACCTGTACCACACTCTATAGTGAGCACTTTTTGCGCATTGGGTAGACCTTCCCTATGTAATAGACTGCTAGCCACATAGGGTATGTAAACCGTACTAGGCAAACCTGTGCGGTAGGCTCAACCCAGAAGGCATTGAGGGGGGATTCGATCCCAGGTCATTCTTATAAATGACCGCCCTCCAGTGTATTCATAAATTTTTTATCCTTCCAGAGCGTAATCAGCGCAAAATCATTAACTTCATCATTAATTTGCAATGCGCAATTATATTAAATCCATTAAAGATTCTAGTTGTTTAGAATGACGTTATATACGTCCTTTACTTTACTATTTGTTTAAAAGCTTACCTTATGTAATTGTCTTTAGAATTGAGAAACATAAAAGTTAAAATTAATGTACATGATCTGCTATAATTTATTATGGGAAATTACCAGTTATGTCCATTTATAAGTAGCTCATTATAAAAATTGGCCAATTGATAAAATATTACTAATATTAGCCAAATTAGCCAATTAGTTATTTGTAGCAAAAAATATCAAATTTTTGCTTTGTTTTGAGTGAGTGTTATTAGAATAGATTTGGCACAACTTAAGGAGCTTGAATCTCAGTTTTGGGATGATTTGGTAAAGTTTTGAGGTGGTTTGAATTGAAAATTCGAAGTAAAAGCTGAACATGAAAAAAAATGATATGTGTATCACACTGTGTATCATTTGTGTATCACATATGTATCATATTTGTATCAATTGTGTATCACATGTATATCCATGTATACCTGTGTGTGTGATACATGCGTGATACATGTGTCGCAGAAGACTTTTTTGAACTCGATTAATTACGAATTTTGAAACAAAACCAGTCCAAATCACCTCCAATCTTCCTCAAATTTTGTATATTGACTTATCTATATATTTTCAATGAATTTCAACTATACCCATTGAAAAAGTTCCTTTTTTGTTTAGATTTTTGGAATATTGTATAGATTTTTCTATTTCATCACCTTATTTGCTACCCCGTCCATGAAATTTCCTTTCCGTCTTGTATCTAATGTTGCTAATTACGCATAAAAATATGGAAGGTGATTTTTGCATGTGATTCTTTGAAAGAAAAAACCCTATTATTTGGTTTTTCAATTTTTGTTGGCTAGTTTTGGTAAGTCTATGACTAATGGCTAGAGGTTGGTAAGTTGAGATTTATTTGGGATATTTGTGTAAGTTTCCCATAAATTATCCCATAGTAAAAAAATGTAGGATGATAAATATAGAATGATAGAGGAATAGCCGGTAGAAGAGGCCTCGCATACGGAAAACTAGAGTTACACAATATTTTTTTTCTTTTTGTGTGAAGAGAAGATAAGACGAGATATTTTTTGTTACTATTTAAAGTTTTTATTTGAAAGCCAATAAAGTAAAAACATTCATAAGGGTAATTTAGGTGGTAAATGTTTGCTCGCACATCTTGTTAAAACCGATTGCGGTAAATTTTTACTAATTTACCCAAACTCTTAGGTGTTAGAAATGTTATTTAAAGTTGATTCAAGTTATTAATTCTGAAATGAGGCTAGGGATGAACTAAAAAATATCTTTATTGCTTCTACCTATTTATTCCACATTCAGAACTGCAATGAAACCTGTTCATTAAATATATAGGAAAGAAAAATATCTAATTGATAGCGCTTCTATCTACCTCTGAAGAATTCTATTGCAAAGTACAATGGAAGAATTTCTTGTGTATTTCAATTAAAATTTATAGGTTAGATTATTTCGGTCTTGTATCAAAATAATACTTGTGGCTAAAATACCATACCGTTTACATTTTTGGAGCTTTTAGTCAAAAGTTATATCTAAACTATACCCACAAATCTACAACATAAAATTAGATAACTTTTTAAGTGTCACTTGTTGAACAAACGGACATTCTAAGGATGTATTTCAGTATTTTCGCCAATACTCTTAATAATAGCTCGGACTGCCGAGAGATTAACCGTATTTTATATGTTTCAGATCTATTCTCTTATTTTTGAAAGGCATTTAAACGTTCGTTTTCAAAATTATGGTGGAAAATAATTTTAAAAGAAACTCTTCTATTCAATCTGTGGCATAAAAATGGAGCTAAAAAACCTCTTGTTTATTAATAATGAATAATAATGAAAGTATTTTCTTTCAATAATTAAATATCCAATTGATAAAAATGGAAGAAAGATGACACGATATTTTATGACTGTTGCTCATTTTGAGCATAAAGCGGGTTATTCCTACCCTTATGAATCGGATAATACTATACAATAACAACAACAATAAACCTAGTAAAATCTCAGCACTAGGGTCTGGGAAGGGAAGTGTGTACGCAGACCTTACCCCTGCCTTGGGGAATTTAGAGAGGTTATTTTCGGAGTACCCTCAGCTCGAGATAATGAGTAGAAAACAATAAAAAGGCAACAACAATAGCTAGAAGAACGATAACAACAATGTAAGAACTAGAAAAAATAGATGAAGAAAGCAATCGCACTAGCAATAGCAACAAGCAGTAACCACGACAAGAAAATGGACGTAATACTAGCAATCTAGGAACAATGACAAGAAAAATGCCCGACTACCCGTATCCTTCCACTCTAATCCTCGGCCTCCAAGGTTATGTTCTCAGTAAGCTGAAGTCGCTCCATGTCTTGATCGCCTCTCCCCAATACTTCTTAGGCCGTCCTCTACCTTTACTCTTACCTGCTAAAGCCAACAATTAACACCTCTTAACTGGAGCGTCTAGGCTTCTCATTTTCGCATGGCCAAACCATCTAAGCCTCGCTTCTCGCATCTTGTCCTCCATGGAGGCCACGCCCACCTTCGCCTGAATATCTTCATTCCTATCCTTGTCCAACCTAGTGTGCCTGTACATCCATCTCAATATCTTCATTTCAGCTACGTTCATCTTCTAGACGTAAGAATTTTTGACTGACCAGGGCTCAGCCCCATAAAACATAATGCCGCTTTGTTGAGCTTACTGTAGGCAATTATTTTATTAAATTTAAATCCATAAGAATCTCAATTAAATTTTGTCAAATAAATATTATGGGCTAATATAATTATATTAATTATATAAAACCAATATATATGGATTAAATAAATAAGTCTTAATCCGTTGAGCCAGCTCATTTAGTTGGGCTACAAGTGATGAACCCACTTTATTAGGCCCAAGATGTCATCTTCCTAGAGGCCCAGTCTGGTGCCACGTGTCCAATGACGTGGCACGCCAAGTCAAACTGAAAAGCCAATAGGATTATGCCACATGTCAAAATGACAAGGCATGCCAAGTCACATTAAAAGGCCAATAAAATCGTGTCACGTGTGCAAGTGACATGTTCTGGCCAATCAAATGAGTCCTTGTCACACTTCAATTTGACTGGCCGAAAAGAGTTTGTTCTTATCATAACTCTTCCCTTCCACAACTATAAATAGGGGTCTTCATAACTCAGAAAGATACCAGAAGATATAACAAGAAGCAAGAGAGAGCTCGTGGATCAAACGCCGCAAATTTCTCTACAAGTTTCAAGCTTCAAGTAATCAAGTTCAAGTTCAAGTTCAAGAAATCACGTTCAAGCTCAAGAACGAAGAACAAATCAAGGTTCAAGGAGTGCCAGTTCAAATCAAAGCTCGTGCTAGTTGAATTCAAGATAATCGTTCGTGGAAACAATATAGATTCAAGATCAAGCTCAAAGGCCCTTGAATTTACTTACTATTGGAAAGAAGAATCAGAGGATTCATAGATATTTTACACTCATATTATTTGAAATCAAATACTATGATTGTCGTAATATTTTCTGTCCTGATTTTATTTTCTCAACGCTAATTTATTGTCCACAAATTCTGGCATACCCAGTGGGACAATCTCTACCTCTCATCTCAACTTTTCAATCACCAAAGTCCAAGAACGCCAAAATGGCTTCAAATAAAATCAACTCCAGATCAACATCCACCAAGGCTGCTATCTCCAAGTTCTATGCTGATTTGGAAAGCATCATCGACGTTACCTTTGGAAGCTTCAGACCAGTTACGAGGAGAAAAGCAAGCTATTTAGGACAACAAGCACTCCAAGTGCCGTCCGCATCAATCCCTATTTTCGGATCTTTATCCTCAAAAGGAGCAAGATCTTCCACAAACGCACCCGAAGGAGGAAGCGATGTTGCTGAAAAGATCAAGAAAACTCTTGCTCTGCTTGACCTCTCCGGATCCAAGAACTCTGCTGTGAAGGAAAATGATGATGCTTCAAGTGATGGATCCTCTCCATTTACCCCACATAACGTAAGCCAATGGAAGATCAATTTATGTGACAATCCAAGATACTCTCCATCATCCACAACAATCATGTAAGCCATAGTGACAAACACTTCATCTATGGAGGAGCAGTTGGAAAACTTGACGGAAGCAATCGCTGGCTTGACCAAGTGCATGAAAAATTAAGATGCTAGAATCGACAAGCTAACGAATAGGGTGGGAATCTTGATGGAAGAAGAATCCACCCACGCACCTGGCAAGTTCTCAGAAGTTCCAGAGAGTGATTCTCCCCCAAGAGAAGTAGCATCCGCTAAGGCTATTCTTGTATCATCTGAAGGGATGATTCCCATCGATCAACTGAAGGAATACATCAAAGGAACTATTAAGAACAAGTATAAAGTTGCTTCCATGTCCTCCCTTACATATACAAAGTCGTACACTGCAATGGCGATATGTTGAAGATGCCTGATGTCTATCAACCTCCAAAGTTTCAATAGTTTGATGGTAAAGGTAATCCAAAGTTAACATGTGGCGCACTTCACTGAGACGTGCAACAATGCTGGGACTTATGGAGATTACCCCGTCAAGTAGTTTGTTCACTCGCTAAAAAGAAATGCTTTTGACTAGTACACAGACCTCGAGGCTGGATCTATTGATTGTTGGGATCAACTAGAGCAAAAGTTCCGCAATCGCTTTTATAGCACGAGACATACTGTTAGTATGATAGAACTTACAAATACTCGTTAACGAAATGGTGAACCAGTTATTGACTTTATCAATCGTTGGAAGAATGTAAGCCTCAACTTCAAAGAGAGGCTTAGTGAAGCTTCTGGCATAGAGATGTGCATCCAAGGCATGCATTGGGGACTCCGCTACATCTTGCAAGGTATCAAGCCTAGCACATTTGAATAACTTGTGACTCGTACCCATGACATCGAGTTAAACATGGCCTCCGCTGGAAATAATAGGCTGCCTATCTATGAGTAGGGGTGTGCATTCGAATCGGTTTATCGATAAATCGAATCGATTATTTGTTATCGGTTTATCGATTTATCGATTTCAATTTCGATTTCAAAATTTTCCTTATCGAGTTATCGATTTCGATTTCGATTTTGTCCTCTTCGGTTTATCGATAAACCGATAAGATATACTGTTCTGATGTGCTAGCAATTTTTGAAGAACTCCTCGAGTTAAATCTCATTGGCTTTCGGAGATGAAGCGGCGAAATGAAGCTGGTAAAACGAATAACCCAAATTACTGCAAATGCCGTCGACTTATGAGCCACCCTCTGGAGAAGTGCTTTGTCTTCAAGGACAAAGTTATGGATTTGGCTCGTGAAAGGAAGAGCGTGCTTGAAGATGATAAAGAAAGCGCAAACCAAGTCTCTATTACCTTTAGCTCATTCAGTCCAGATGAATTATGTAGTCTTAAAAACAGTAAAGATGAAGAATTACTAGAGGACAACAAAGTTGAAGTTGATCAACCTGGTGATGATGAAGGTTGGACTTGGTGACTCATCGTAGGTGCTACAAAAGGAGCCCGCGTAAAGAACTGATAGAACAACCAACAAGAAAAATGATGGTAAAAAGGCCAAGGAAACAAAATCCAGTTAGGCGCTTAAAGAAAGAGAAAGTAGAGGTGCACCACCCTCAAAAGCCACGACATCTAGTGACCTTGGAGGATTTCTTGCCATGTTGGTTCCGCATGAAGATTTCCCGTGATGGTATTGAGGCCTCTTGTTGAAATATTGATAAAGAGGAAGAAAAGAGTGATGACCTACCGTTGGCACCATCTTCAGAAAATCTCATCGAGTCTATTCCTCAAGAAGTTAACGTGTGTGAGGAAAAAGTTACAATCACAAATGACGATCTTCTACTAGGTGACACTCTTCATAACCGCCCGTTGTACCTGGTTGGCTATATGCATGATGAAATGATAAATCGAATTTTGGTTGATGGAGTATCCTCAGTGAACATCTTGCTAAGTCGCACTGTGAATGAACTTGTATTCCCATGAACGAACTCTCGGAAAGTCGTGTGATGATCCAGGGTCAACCAAGGGGGGCAAAGAGCCATAGGTGCGATCAGGTTGGGAATCACCATTAAAGATATGCAATCAAGTGCATGGCTACATGTGATCGATGCAAAGACTTCATACAGCGTCTTGCTTGGAAGGCCTTGGATACATGAGAATAAACTGGTTCCATCTACCTACCATCAATGTTTGAAATACTACAAAGGTGAAGTCGAGAAAAAGATAGTTGTTGATGACGAGCCATTCACCGAGGCTGAGTCACACTTCGCCGATGCAAAGTTCTACCTGAAGAACCGCATTATGAATGAGCTAAAGCTGATGATGTCATGAAACGAAAGAATGACGAGCCCACAAATAAAAGAGCTGAGGTGACTGCTGGTAAAGCCAAAGCTGTTACTGAGGAGGTACAACCTAACGCGAATAAATCTTATAGAGGGGATATTGTTTCTTACGGCAAGAAAGTAACTCATGCGCTCCAATATGTCCCTAAAAAGAAGAAATATTAAGGTGAATCATCTAATCTCCAAACTAACATGCTAAAGGATTTAACTCATCCGGTAAAATGAATTGAGGTAGTAAAGTTGTCCTCAAAGCCACTTGCAGGGTTTGTGTCCTAAAGTCGTTTGCAAAATGTGGCACTCCCTACAAAGCGTACGGATGAAGGTTTTGATCCCAATTCTTACAAGTTATTTGTAAAGGCTGGATATAATCCCAATAAGCCGTCAAAAGTTAGGTAATCTCCTATCAGAAGCTGCTATGAGTCAATAACGTGAATGTTTGGGATACAAGCAACTGTCACCAGTGTGCATTTCCATAAGAAAGGATAATTACATCACTGCGGAAGATGAAATTGCTGGTTCTAGTAGACCTTCAGTCTTTGATCGACTTGGAAAACCAACTATGAGGACTTCCGTATTTGAGAGATTGGGTCTATTAAAGAAGGGTAACAAGTTCCAGAGAAATTATCAAAATACAAGAACACCCGCTTCGCCCAAAATTTATAATATCTCTAAGGATTTCCAAAGTCTAGTTCCTTCTAGAATGAGGCGACAAACAAAAGTCATGGTTTCGTGTGATGAGGTACTAAAGGTGAAACCATACACTGTGGTCCACACTAAAGAACATGATGAAGATGACGAAGGTATGGGTTCTTCATATCATGTTACTGAACAAGGTGAGCACGGTGTTTCATCTCTAATGGAGGATGACGAGAAATTGGAGGATGTTTCACCGTGTTATCACATATCCTTCAACGATGGGGACCCTCAAGAAGATAAAGATGCAAAGGACGCTCCGCTTGAACTTGAAGAAGGGATGAAGACAACAGTTGATGTCTTAAAAGAAGTTAACCTTGGCACCGATAAAGAACCAAGACCAACCTACCTAGGTGTTTTACTAGAAGTTGATGAAGAAAGCACTTATATTGAGTTACTCAATGAGTTCAGGGATGTCTTTTCTTGGAGTTACAAAGAGATGCCTGGCTTGGACCCAAAAGTAACCTTGAAGTCAAGAATGGTGCTCGCCCTGTTAAACACGCTCAAAGGCGCTTTAGGCCGGATTTCGTTCCCTCGATTGAAACCAAAGTTAACAAACTCATCGAAGCTAGCTTTATTCGTGAAGTTAAATACCCAACATGGGTTTCAAGTATTGTACCTGTAAGGAAGAAAAATGGCCAGATTCGAGTGTGCTTTGACTTCAGGGATCTTAACAATGTGTGTCCGAAAGATGAAATCCCGCTTCTTATTCCAGAGTTGATGATCGATGCTACTACTAGGTATGAGGAGGTTCATCGGGCTATAACCAAATTCGCATGGTGTCAAAAGATAAAGAGCTTACTGCATTCCGTACCCCCCCCAAAGGTATTTATTGCTACAAGGTAATGCCTTTTGTCTTAAAGAATGCTAATGCTACTTACCAAATAGCTATGTAGAATATTTTTGATGATCTTCTCCACAAGAATGTCGAATACTATGTTGACGACTTGGTGGTAAAATCAAGAGACAAGGGCGACCACTTGAAAGACTTGAGAATGGTGTGTTGAGTAGCACCGGAGATACCAACTTAGGATGAATCCATTGAAATGTGCCTTTGGAGTTACTTTTGGAATGTTCCTTGGCTTCATTGTCCGACATCGAGGGATCGAAATTGATCAAGCCAAAGTGGATGCCATTTTGAAAATGCATGAGCCTCGGGATATTCATGAATTGAAAAGTCTGCAAGGAAAGCTAGCATACCTTAGAAGATTCATCTTAAACTAGCTGGGAGGTGCGAACTATTCAGTCGCCTTATGAAGAAAGGCGTTCCTTTCAAGAGGGGCTAAGCTTGTAGCAATGTCTTTGAAAGCATCAAAACCTACTTGATGAAGCCTCTAGTTTTAGCAGCCCCTATACCTAGAAAGCCATTGATACTATACATTGCGGCACAATAAAGGTCTGTCGGAGCACTGTTGGCCCAAGAAAATAGTAAGGGGAAAGAGAACTTTCTTTACAACTTGAGCAGGATGATGACACCAAATGAGCTGAATTATTCGCCAATTGAAAAGTTGTGTTTGGTGCTAGTCTTCTCAATTCAAAAGTTGAAGCACTACTTTTAAGCTCGTGTTGTTCGTCTTGTTTCTAAAGCAAATCTCATCAAGTTCGTGATGTCTAAACATGTTCTTAGTGATCGCCTAGCGAGATGGTACCTCCAATTTCAACAATTCAAGATTTTGTACATCCCTCAAAAGGTTGTAAAAGTACAAGCATTGGCAAACTTCTTGGTAGATCATCCTATACCTGATGACTGGGAGCTAGCTAACTGACGAACTACCTGATGAGGACGCAATGGTTGTTGAAGTTCAACCTCCATGGAAGATGTACTTTGATGGTGCTGCGCATCGCGAAGGATCTGGTGCTGGCGTATTTTTATCACTTCCCAAGGTGAAGTCTTGCCCTACTCCGTCACCTTGACACAACTTTGTTCCAACAATGTAGCTGAGTATCAAGGATTAATACTTGGGCTTGAAATGGATGTTGATAGAAGAAGTTGCAATTGCAAGTATGGTGACTCCCAATTAGTAGTCAATCAGCTTTTAGGTTGTTACGAGGTCAAGAAACCTGAACTACGCCCTTATCATAATTATGATAAAAAATTGATGGTATGGATTGGTGATGTGATTATTCAACATGTGCCTAGGAAAGAAAATAAGAAGGTCGATGCTCTAGCTGCCCTAGCTTCATCGCTAACCCTGCCTAATCAAGCGCAACTTACTATATGCCAAAAGTGGGTAGTACCGCCGCCAAATGAGGGTAAAAGTGAAGAAAATGAACTCAAGCATCTTGTGGCCGTTTCTGAAGCTGAGAAGGAAGAATGGAGACCGTCCATCATTGAATACTTAAGCTATGAGATACTTTCAGAAAATCCGAGAAGAAGGATTAAAATCAATCGTTGTGCACCTCTCTTCCTTTACTACAAAGATAATCTATACAGAAGGCCATTCAAAGGAGTACTCTTGCGATTCTTAGGGGAAGCTGAAGCACTCCAAGCTTTGCAAGAAGCACATTCTGGGGTATGTGGGTCATACCAGTCTGGACCAAAGCTCCACTTTCATATAAAAAGGATGGGATATTATTAGCCAATGATGGTAAAAGATTGCTTGGACTACGCTCGAGGATGCAAGGCTTGCCAATTCCATGCAAATTTTATTCATCAGCCTCCTGAAGTATTGCACCCGACTGTTACATCTTGGCCGTTTGACGCTTAGGGATTGGATGTTGTTGGACCACTACCAAAGTCCTCTAGTGGGAACCTCTACATCTTGGCTGCAACTGACTACTTCTCAAAATGGGCTGAAGCTGTGACTCTTAAGGAAGTAAAAACGGAAAATGTTACAAGTTTCATCCGAGCAAACATAATCTATCGCTTTGGCATTCCTCGTTACATAATAACGGATAATGGCAAGCCATTTGACAATAGGTTGATGAACAAGATTTATGATCTCTTTGGCTTCAAGCAGCGTAACTCTTCTATGTACAATGCTGCCGCCAATGGTCTGGCTGAGGCATTCAACACGACTCTATGCAACTTATTAAAGAAAGTTGTCTCCAAATCCAAACGAGATTGGCATGACCGTATGGAAGAAGCTCTGTGGACATATATGACAACTCACCGCACGCCAACACAAGAGACCCCTTATGCACTTCTTTATGGAGTCAAAGATGTCTTTTCACTCGAGCATCAGATACATTCATTACGATTAACTATTCAAGAAGGGATCACTGATGAAGAAAATGCTCGACTTCGATTAACAGAGTTGGAGGCTCTTGATGGGAAGAGGTTGGAATATCAACATAGTCTTGAATATTATCAAACTCGATTGTATCGCACCTTCAATAAAAGGGTTCGCCCGAGATCCTTTCAAGTAAGAGATCAAGTCCTTGCCATACGAAGACCCATTACTACTTCCCATAAACCTGTAGGGAGGTTCACTTTAAAATGGTATAGGCCATATGTCGTAAAAGAAGCTTACTCAAGTGGGGCTTACAAGCTGGTTGATGCAGATGGCATGAGAATCGGTCCTATCAATGGTAAGTTTTATAAAAAATATTATCCTTGTAGTTTCAACGCTCCTTGACCATGAGCCTAAATGGCATGTTCCTAAACTCCTAGCCTGCATGAGTCTAAACTGTGTATGGCCCACCAAAATAAAAGGGAGCCTGCTAGGTTGAAAACCTCGAAAGAGGTGGCCTAGGCAAAAGTTAGGAAATAAAAAAATCCGCTAGGTTGAAAACCTAAATAGAGGCGCCCTAGGCAAAAGTTAGGACATAAATTTTTTTTAAAAAAAATCACCCATTCTGGATTACGATATGACTTGATCCTCTTCACCGAGGTACGTAAGCAGCTTAGAGTTTTATTTTGAGTTCAGTCGCATTAGTTCAAAAGATACATAATCCCTCAATCATTGTTAGAATGAAGTACTATGGAATGTAATCCATTCAATCAGCACTTGCAAATCGAGTTAAGATGCCATTCTTCTGTTAAACTTTGGATCCCATTTGATTTAAAGGGGGCAAGCCGCTATGGTAAATCGGTGTCTTCAATGAAATAATTATATTCTTTTAGGAGGCTACAAAGTATTTACATTGAAGTCTGGGGATTTGCTATGGATTCATGTTCGCATAACCTTCAAGTTTATTGGTCTTCAAAGCCGCTCATTGCCTTAAAAAAGGGAAGAAAAGAGAGGCATCAAAAGGGAACACAAATATAAGAAGAAAGATTACTTGGCATAATGTTTCAAATTCAGTGAGACTTGAACCCAAGATATTTGTGAGAATGGAGCTCTTAAATTTCGATTGATAGCAAGAAAAATGTCTTATTATCCCGACGCTTCCATACCAAAAAATAAAAGTTTTGAAGAAGTCGCGCCAATTTGGAACTGTCCGCATATCATAAACTAAAGTCGACTTCGAACTATCATCTGAAACTATCCTTAAGGCATGAAATTTTACACATTAGATATGTTTTAGATTCTCAAGTTTACTTTCCAAGGAATCAAACGGTTCGTGGTTTCGACGTTGCTACATCAAGATAGAGAAGTTTTGGAGAAGTTCTGCAAATCTGAAATCGTCGCTTGTCCGAATTTAATATTGATTTCGAACTATTATCTGAAACTATCCTTAATGCATTAAATTTTTCATTTTGGATATGTTATACAGTCAAACTTTAACTTCACATTGATCTTCATCTCCTAAAGGAGTAGTAAATTTTAGCCCAACATTGTCTACTAGAGCTTGTAAATTATCCTCTAGAAACTTCCCATGCGCTTTCTCCTACCAAGATATATAATTGGTGGGAAAAAGCTTCTCCACAGGATATCCCATTGGGGGAAAAGCCGCACGTGACATAGGCCGATATAGTGTGCAAATCCTCCAAAATCTGAGTCCTTCATCTAGAGAGACACTACGGATATCATTCTCTAATAAATCGGGGACGTTCTAGTAAAACCCAAATTGGCGACCAAACCGATGCGGGCTATATGGATCGATGATGAATGAGTTATCATACCTGGGACGTAACTAAAACGTAAGCTCATGAATTAATTTGACTCCAACTCTTGAGGCGCCTTGTTATCCACATAATAATAAGGACGAGAATTAGTTAACATCGTTGGTGTCCGAACTATATCCTCTCCATTGTGGATGCGTTTTCTTGCATCCTTCTTGTTAAAGTACCTCGCGCCTCCCTCTCTTGAGTATGCCACCATCAAAGGGATATACGGACCCTTACCAAGTGGATAATGGGTTTTGAGGTAATGTACAAGCCATGCATAAACATAATGGATGGGAAAACAAACTTTAACCTGATCAAATTGGGAAAACACGAAATCTTATTCAAACCATGATAAATACTCGCCAAAACTGGGACCGCAAGGCTAATGTTTCGCCCACTTGCAATCATGCCTGCCGTCTTAAAAGTCTCGGGACGAATGAAGTTCTCTGTCTTATAAGGAAACACAAAAGCACAAGGCAACATGATAAGAAGGCTGCTATATATGTTTCATCTTTCTTGTCCGACCTCACCCTAAGATTGGAGAATATAGCTTTTTGATCACTCGACTACCTAGTTGTCTCGGGAATAACTCCGTTAGGATTATGTGTCGACTTTAGGCACGCGCAATTTCTTTTCCTTTCGCAGTGGGACATGTTTATATATTAAATCTTTCTTATACCAAAAAATTTTCCACTTGCTCAAAGAGAACTTTTGGTTAACACCCGTACTTTCCTTAAGGTGATGGAAGGAAACAAATAAATACTTGCAAGATCGAGGAATAAATCTCATCTGTTTTTCATCCAAACCGATGAGTTCTCTTGTCTCAGGTACCACTTCTTCGTATGGAGAACCCGCAATGGGCAGACCTCCAAGGATATGTAAATCCCAAAGAGAGATAGATAGTTTCCAGCTGATGTAAGAAGCGTGTTCGTATTGGGGCACCAAGCCTTACAAAATGCTTTCAAAATGTTTGAGTTTCATAAATCTTTGTTATACTCGGGGTTTGTTGGCTTCCACCAAGTACATCTTCAGCCCATTCCCAATATCCTGGTATATGACAATACTCGCCCTCGATTGTTGTTGTGTTTCCCCAACATACTTCTCCTTGAATTATGCGATGCCCTAAGTTTGGAAGGGTGCTAGAAATGTTTACGTGGCGATGGATTGGCGCTTGGAGAGACCACATCTTGGACAATGGATTATAAGTAGACTTGTGCTCCATGGTCCAGTTTTCTACATGAAGCAAGTTCCTCAAAGAAAGCCATGAGGCTGCATATCGGCCAGCTTGTGGAGTGTGAACCAAAAGCTTGGTTTGTTATATGCCATATTCAGTCTCGATTACGAGATATCTAAGTTTGGAGGAAGGTGAGGTATAGTCTCTGAAATTTGCCATCTCTTCGTGCTGCAAAGGACGGAAAAAAAAGTCATCAAAGTCCAAATCAAGAATATTAGAATGGGCACAAAGATCTAAATGGATGAAATGGCCTCCGATTTTCGGCCAGGGATGAGTATCCATCCCTTCACACCTTGAGATTAATGTCTCCAATATTCGGTCTACCTTGAGAGTAATCTCTCCGATAGTCGGGCCACCTTTAGAGTAATCTCTTCGATAGTCAGGTCATCTCGAGAGTGATCTCTTCGATAGTCGGGCCACCTTGAGAATAATCTCTCCGATAGTCGGGCCACCTTGAGAGTAATCTCTCCGATAGTTGGGTCATCTTGAGATTATTTTCCGATAGTCGGGACACATTGAGAGTAATCTCTCCGATAGTCGGGTCACTTTGAGAGTAATCTCTCCGATAGTCAGGCCATCTTGAGAGTAATCTCTCTGATATTTGGGCGAGGATGAGTACCCATCCCCTCACACCCTAAGACTTCTTTCTTCATGCGTGGATCATCTTGTTAAAAAAGGACATATCCTTGCTCAATTGGCCTACAAAAAAAAGGGGGGAAGAGAAAAGAAGATGACAAAAACGCAACCAAAAAAAAAACTTTACCTGTCAGATATGAATTCGAGAAAGTTTGCAAATTGCAAATTGATGCTTAATTGTATACGGTTAAAACCGCCTACCCGATTTTACTATCTAATCGAGGTTAGGGAATTGCATCGAAGATCAGCCTCGCAACGCATCAGACCGAAGTACAAGGATAAGACACTGAGTTCGAGGATCGGGGTACCTATTGAAGATCGAGGCCAGTAGCGATCGAGACCAAATGAGACAGACATCGAGAAAAGCACAATAACAGAAAGGAGAGATATCCCTAATTGACCGAAGATTATGGCGTAAATCTCGGAACTGATTAAATCAAGGGCGGTTATTTAGTTAATCATGGGATTTACTTCCGTAATTAGAATTGTACCATAGATAGGATTCCTCTACTATATAAAGAGGTCCTTAATCATTTTGTAACGATCTCACATTAACACATATCAAAAAAATACAATACTTTCTAGATTACATTCTTGCTCATCAGATTGTTATATTTTAATTGTTCTTGCATCGATCAGTTCGAGGGTGTTCCACTCGAGGGCTGAGTTCTGCTCTAATGTTGGTTTGCTTCAACTTATTGTTGATTTCCATCACTAGTCTTTACATTTATCAATTGGTATTAGGTAAAATCATGTGCCCTTACAACCACATTATAAGTTTAATTGTTATCCAATTTTTAGGGTAAACAGTTTGCCGCCCACCGTGGAGCTAAGGATAATAGTGATTGTCTAGTATTAATCCTCATAACACACACTGCTTTACGCTTGTTCTCGTAAGTGTCTTTGATTTCAGGAATCAACATGTTTCACTCTCAAGCAGCACCCATTCACGCAGATGCTGCCTTGGTCTTCATGGCGAGAACGAGAATATAGTCGCCCCTGGAAACGGAGTACCTCCAGTCAATCCCGATGGACCACCATCCATAGATCCAGTTGATGTCAGTTCTCGTGTTGCTATTCATGGAAATTTAGGCGCCGACCCTGAAAATAGCGTTCGTAGAGACGCCCCGGGCAGCCGATCAGAAAGCACAGAGCGGTAAAGAAGGTGGATTATCCTTTGAATGATATTTGAAATGTTGCAGGCTCAGCAAGCCGCGATAGCGCAGCTCCAAAATCGGAATCGAGCACCAAGCATAACTAAGCTCGATACATCACAGGAAGTTATTCATAGGGTCGAACCTGTACCGGAGAAATCGAACGATAATGGATCGGGAACTGACCCTGTCATTATGAAGATGTTCGAGGAGCTCACTAGACGGATCGAATCGGGAGAAAAGAAAATCGAGGCTAATGACAAGAAGGTAGAAACGTACAATTCACGGGTTGACCAAATACCAGGGGCACCCCCGATTCTAAAAGGTTTAGTTTCGAAGAAGTTTGTGCAAAAGCCTTTCCCCCCAAGTGCGGCTCTGAAGCCCATTCCGAAGAAGTTTCGCATGCCAAAAATTCCCAAATGCAATGGAACCACTGATCCTAATGAGCATGTCACTTCTTATACATGCGCAATAAAAGGAAATGACTTAGAAGATGATGAAATTGAATATGTTCTGTTGAAGAGGTTTGGAAAAACTTTATCAAAGGGGGCAATGATATGGTACCACAATTTGCCGCCCAATTCCATCGATTCCTTCACCATGCATGCTGATTCGTTCGTAAAGGAACACGCCGGGGCAATAAAGGTCGCGACTAGGAAGTCGAACCTCATCAAAGTGAGACAAAAGGATAATGAAATGCTAAGGGAATTCGTATCTCTGTTCCAGATGGAACGCATGGACCTACCCTCGGTTACCGATGATTGGGCTGTCCAAGCCTTCACTCAAGGTTTGAACGAGCGAAGTTCGATAGCATCACGACAACTAAAGCAGAATTTGATTGAATATCCAGCTATGACCTGGGCCGATGTACATAATCGATACCAGTCAAAGATCAAGGTCGAGGATGATCAGTTAGGATCCCCTTCCGGTTCTGTCTACCAAATAGACCCGACGGCAGAGTTCAAAGGGACATAGACAGAGAGCCCCGGTCAAACAAAGATAGGTACCAACCATACAGCGCAAATTGTAGAAATAACGAACTGGGACGTAATCCCGTTCAAAATGATCGAAGGAATCATTGAGGACAAAACTCCCGAGGGCTCATGAGTAAGAGTGGCTTTGATAAACACGTCGAGCCTAAGGACGCACCACAGTTATCAGAATACAACTTCAGTATCGACGCATCGGGTATTGTATCAGTCATTGGACGAATCAAGGATACTAGGTGGCCAAGACCACTACAGACCGATCCAGCTCAAAGGAACCCTAATCAAATATGTAAATACGATGGAACCCGTGGTCACAAAACCTAAGACTGCAGACAATTAAGGGAGGAGGTAGATCGTTTATTCAACAAGGGCCACCTTCGAGAGTTCTTAAGTGACCGGGCTAAAAACCACTTCAGAGACAGGGATGCAAACAGGAAAAACGAACAGGAGGAACCGCAACACGTGATTCATATGATCGTTGATGGGGTCGATGTTCCTCAAGGCCCGATATTTAAACGCACTAAGGTGACAATCATAAGGGAAAAACGTACCCGGGACTACTTACCAAAAGATACCTTGTCTTTCAACGATGAGGATGCAGAAGGGATTGAATAACCTCACAACGATGCACTGGTAATATCTATCCTTATGAATAAAATTCAAGTTAAGTGTGTGTTGATTGATCCAGGTAGCTCGGCTAACATTATTCGATCGAGGGTCGTAGAGCAGCTTGGCCTACAGGATCAAATCGTGCCTGTAGCTCAAGTACTCAACGGCTTCAACATGGCAAGTGAAACCACCAAAGGGGAAATCATTTTGCAGTAAATATGTTCAAGACTATCCAGGAGACGAAGTTCCATGTAATCGAAGGTGACATGAGATACAACGCGCTGCTCGAAAGACCTTGGATTCATAATATGAGGGTAGTAACTTCGACGCTTCATCAATTCTTGAAGTTCCCAATATCAGAAGGAATCAAAACAGTGTACGGCGAACAACCTGCCGCCAAAGAGATGTCTGCAATCGACGAAGTAGTACCAGTATCGGCGCTTTCGTCAGCAAATGGATCGGAGTCAAAGGGAAAATATGAAGTCAAATAGCAACCGCACACAACGGCCTCGGCCCCATCGGAGGAGACGGAGATCCCCGAGGATAAAGATTATATGATACCTCGAACCTTTATAACCCCCAATGATTCTGATGCAACGAAGTCAAAGGTCGAGGAGCTAGAACAAATTATGTTGATCAAGCATCTTCCCGATTGAAAGGTATACCTGGGCACGGGGTTAACTCTCGAGCTCAGGAAAAAACTCATTCAACTCCTTTCACGGATTGCTTTGCTTGGTCCTACCTAGATATGACAGGGACCACCGGAGATCACAACACAACAATTGAGCCTGGACCCAAAGTTTAGACCGGTGAAACAAAAGAGAAGGACTCAGTCCGAGGTAAAACATGCATTCATTAAGGATGAGGTAACCAAACTTCTCAAAATAGGATCCATTCGGGAAGTAAAATATCCCAAATGGTTAGCAAAGGTGATTGTATTCCCTAAAAAGGGGGAAAAACTTAGGATGTGCATTGATTATAAAGATTTATACAAAGCATGTTCCAAATACTCTTTTCCTCTGCCAAATATCGATCGCATGATCGATGCCACGGCCGGCCACGAGATCCTTAGTTTTCTCGAAGCCTACTCCAGGTACAATCAAATCCAAATGAACCTGAAGGATCAGGAAAAGACTTCACTCATCACTAAGTATGGCACCTATTGTTATAATGTTATGTCGTTTAGGATAAAAAATGCCGGTGCTACTTACTAACGCCTAGTAAATTGAATGTTTGAAGAACAAATAGGTAAATCAATGGAAGTATATATTGACAATATGCTAGTTAAGTCTCTGCACACAAAGGACCATTTAACACATTTGCAGGAAACTTTCAACATATTGAGAAAATACAACATGAAGCTCAATCCTGAGAAATGTGCCTTCGGAGTCAGTTTGGGCAAATTCCTCGGCTATATGGTGTCAAATCGGGGGATCGAGATCAATATCGATAAAATCAAGGCAATCGAAGACATCACCGTCGTGGACAGCGTTAAGGCCGTACAAAGATTAACAGGGTGGATAGCCGCCTTTGGCCGATTTATCTCGAGATCTTCAAATCGAAGTCATAGGTTCTTCTCACTTCTCAAAAAGAAGAACAATTTTGCTTGGACCCCGGAATGCCGACAGGCGTTGGAAGAGTTAAAGTGGTATCTTTCGAGCCAGCCATTGCTTCATACTCCGAAAACGGACGAGCAACTCTACTTATATTTAGCAGTCTCGAAGTCGCGGTAAGTGGTGTCCTAGTTCGATAAGAGCAAGGTACGCCATTTCCCATTTACTATGTTAGCCGAACTTTAGGTGAGGCCGAGACCCGGTACCCACACTTAGAAAAATTAGCGCTTGCTCTAATAAGCGCCTCTAGGAAATTAAAACCATATTTTCAGTGCCACCCAATTTGTGTGGTAACCACTTATCTCCTTCATAATGTTTTTCACAAGCCCAAACTCTCAGGCTGATTGGCTAAATGGGCCGTCGAAATCAGTGGGTACGATATCGAGTATCAACATCGAACGACCATAAAGTCTCAAATCTTAGAAGACTTCGTGGCCGACTTCACGCCAGCCCTCATATCCGAGGTCGAAAAGGAACTCTTGTTAAAAATGGGTACATATTCGGGGTGTGGACCGTTTTCACAGATGGCGCTTCAAATGTGAAGGGTTCGGGATAGGCATCGTTTTGAAGCTGCCCACAGGCAACACAATTAGGCAATCTATCAAAACCTCTAAGTTTACTAACAATGAGGTCGAGTATGAGGCTATGATTGCAGGTCTCGAGCTGGCTAGAAGCCTGGGAGCAGAGGTCATCGAGGCCAAATGTGACTCCCAACTTGTGGTTAACCAAGTCAATAGGACCTTCGAGGTTCGAGAAGATCGAATGCAGAGGTACTTGCACAAACTGCAGGTAACCCTACACCGGTTTAAATAATGGACCCTACAGAATATACCTCGAGAACAGAACAGTGAAGCTGATGCCCTTGCAAATTTGGGGTCATCAATCGAACACGACGAAATTAGCTCGGGGACTGTCGTACAACTTTCAAAGTCGATAATCGAAGAAGGCCATGCCGAAATAAACTCTGCAAGCCTAACTTGGGATTTGAGGAACAAATATATCGAGTATCTAAAAACGGGAAGCTTCCATCGGACCCTAAGGGATCGAGAAATCTATGAACAAAGGTTGCACGATTCATATTAGCCGAAGATGGAACATTATGCAGAAGGATGTTCGATGGACTATTGGCAATATGTTTGGGTCCGGGCTACACCGACTATGTCCTACGAGAAATTTACGATGGTTACTTGCGGGAACTATTCCGATGCCGAATCATTGGTTCACAAAGTCATCAGAGCGGGGTACTATTGGGCCAGTATGGAAAAATATACTAAGGAATTCGTTCGAAAATGTGACAAATGCCAAAGACATGCACCGATGATCCACCAGCCCGGAGAGCAACTTCATTCAGTCCTATCCCCATGGCCATTCATGAAATAGGGAATGGATATCGTCGACCCTCTACCATCGGCCCCAAGTAAAGCTAAATTCATTTTATTTATGACTGACTATTTCTCTAAGTGGGTTGAAGCACAGGCTATCGAGAAGTCAGAGAAAAATAAGTTATAGACTTCATCTGGGATCACGTCATATGCCGATTCGGGTTACCCGCCGAGATAGTATGCGACAATGGAAAACAATTCATCAGCAACAAAATAACAAAGTTCCTCGAAGATCACAAAATAAAAAGGATCTTATCGACGCCGTATCATCCTAGTGGGAACGGACAGGCCGAATCGACAAACAAGACCATCATTCAGAATCTAAAGAAAAGATTGAACAACGCTAAGGGAAAAAGGAGAGAAATTTTGCCCGAAGTCCTTTGGGCGTATAGAACAACATCAAAATCCAGTATGGGGGCAACACCATTCTCCTTTGTATATGGCGATGAAGCTCTGATCCCTTTCGAGGTCGGGGAACCTAGCATCAGGTTTCGATACACAATGGAAGTGTCAAATCACGAGGCTATGAATACAAGCCTCGAATTGCTAGATGAAAAATGGGAAGCCGCCCTTATTCGAATGGCCTCACAAAAGCAGCGCATCGAAAGGTACTACAACCGAAGAGCCAATCTTCGACACTTTCGAGTCGGGGACTTAGTTCTGGGAAAAGTTACCCTCAATACTCGAGACCCAAATGTAGGAAAACTCGGCCCAAATTGGGAAGGACCGTATCAGGTCCTCGGTATCATCGGAAAGGGATCTTACAAACTTGGCACGATGAACGACGAACAATTGCCAAATAATCGGAACATATTACTCCTCAAGCGATATTATTGTTAAGGTATGACCTTCTCTTTTTTCATTTATGTTTTATACTAACTTGTTGCAGGTGTTCGATTGAAGGCATCGAGGTTCTCTCAAAACACGGAGTCCTTAAGTCTAAACGCACGCGTTACACTCTTTTTTCCTTCGACCGATTTTTATCCCAAATAGGTATTTCCGGCAAGGTTATTAATGAGGCAACCATTGTTCGTGCTAACTTAGAGCAATTCAACAATATCCGAGGCTTCTTTACAATCAACCTCGAATACTGGGGGACATCACCCTCGGATGTTATGTTTTCAAGGAAAATACTTCGTGTCAACAGGGTCTCGATAGGTCAATTTTGTAAAGGGCCAAAAGGTCAAATGAACCGTGCCCATGAAGATTACTCGAGCCCCAATGGTAAAACATGTACGCATGAATGATCTATTGAAAGAAGTATTTTTCCATACCAGATGTTCCAAGCCTTAGTGAAATTTCTACTTTACAATTCATACTTATGATCTATTGCAGAAACTGGTTCAAGTGCCTCGCAACTAAAGCTAGAGTAATCAACCCCGTACTCAGGGATTGCCGTCCAAAAATTGACATGTTCGAATTATTAAACTTCGAAACTGTAAGACCTTAAAAAGGCAATCCTTATTTTTTTAGGCCAAGGTTGCCCCACTTGAGGACTGACACTTCGAACAAGTTCGAAGTATAATTGGGAATTAAGCCCAAGAAGCAAACCCTAAGGCTACGACCAAACTAACACGGTTCGAAGGCGTCCGAATTCCGTAATGAAAACAGGCCTTCGAATACTTTTATAAACCGGTTAAAAAGGCTATGTACCCTAGGCAAACAAAACAAAGGGTTTCGATAACACTAAACCCCGAAAAAACCCAACGGTTTCAGACTTACCTCGTGCTAAGGCATGATAAATTTTCATACGATTAAACTTTTTAGGCCGAAAAGGGAGAAAAGCCATTCTTTTAAGGCCATATTGGCCCAATTCAAGAGCCTAAGGGCCATTATATTTTTTGAGTTCGAGAATCTGCCCTCGCTCAATAAAAACCTAAGGGTTTTTCTACTTCGAGTTCGAGCAAGTACTCACTCGATTACAAAGACTATATTAGTCTGACTTCGATCAAGTTGCCTAAGTTTCGGATTCACAAACAAAATTTTCGCAAGGCACGAAGTGACTCAAAATTCTCGCAATGTATAAAGTGTATCAAAATTGTTATAAGGCGAAAAGCAAATTGGAATTTTTACAAGGCAAAAGTCGAGATAAGAAAGGAAACGTTATATATATATACATGGATCGGTCAGGATCCTACACAAAAAATCCAAAAAAGGAAAAATCCCAAGTGCCTAATTTTCTTCGGGAGCTGCGTCTTTGTCATCAGAATCCCCTCCACTCTCGGATCCACTCGCGCTCCCAAAATCATCATCATCGGAAGAGAGCAACGCTTTGGCTTCAACCTCGAGTACTTTCGCGTTCTCGATATTGACAGCAAGGTCAAAGCCACGAGCATGAATCTCTTCAAGAGTTTCTCTTCGAGACTGGTACTTGGCATGTTTGGCAACCCAGTATGATCAAGTCTGAGCCGTATCAGCAGCTTCCTTTGCTCTAGTTTGAGCAACTTCGGCATCAGCTCGGTAGACGGCCACGATGGCCTCCACGTCAGCCTTTACCTTTTCTACCTCAGATGTGGCCTTTGCAAGTTTGGTGGCCAACCGAGCCTCGAGCTCCTCAATTTTCTTGGCTCGGGCCGAGCTTTCCTCCTTCATGCTTTGGAGTGACGTTCGGCCAATGACAGTTGAGCTCGAGTAGTATCTTTCTCCGAGGTGAGGCAGTCCATGTTTTGCTTATACCCCAAAGTCTCCACCTTCGTCATGTTTGCCTCCTCAGGAAGTTGCTCGATCTTTTCGACCTTCTGCTGAACCTGCAGGATCAAAGTATTAGTCGTTGTTCCTGAATTGATACATTGAGCTTCTATAAAAAATATTCGTTACCTGCTCAATCAGGTCGGTCTGCTCTTTATGAGATATGGCCAATTCGGCTCGGAGGTCCTCGATCTCCACTTCTTTTTGCCCACTGAGAAGTTTGAGGGCATCTCTCTCCTCTGTGAGCCTTTTAAGATCAGCCTCGCACTGGCTCAGCTCTTCCCGGGATTTGGAAAACGCTTCCCGATGAAGTGTCAAGGCCTTTGAAGAAAGAAAGGAAATCAGGCAAGAAGAAATAAATGCAAGCGTAATATTGACGAAGGGAGCTGAGGCTTACCCGGCACAAGAGTCGTTGAGCCTCATCGAAGAGACTTGATGCATTATCCAGGTCGGTACCATCTTCGACTCTCGTGAAGCAACCACGAAAAAGGTCCTCCCCTTCGTGGGTCGTTCCCATATCGGGGGTCCCCATGGCCTGGGCTTCCTGAATTTGCCCCTCAGAAAATGTGGGGAGGGGCGGCGAATCATCAATATCTATTGCCCCAAGCAAGTCACTTGGGGCGTTCTCTTCGTTTCGAAGGGCCTCGAAATCGGTCCCTTCAGGCACATCCGCCGATTGCTCATCACGGCGAGAGGCATCTTCAGCCTCCGACGACACGGGGACTTTGCTAGGACCAGATCTCCTCGATCTGAGGTTGAACCTCTTCGATCATCACCGGCTCACCGACCTTTGGGGCCTCGGAGCTCCTCTTTCGGGCTACTAGCTCGAAGCCAACATCTTCATCTTCCTGTTCTTCCTCCCTTAGTCGCTGAGCTACATCAGCAGGAAGGGCGGCGATGTCTTTCTTTGACTTGCAAGCCTTGCTCTTCTTGGGCTTTGGAGTATCGGAGGGCGAGACCCTTTTTTCTCTTTTCTTTTGACGGCTTCGAGACCAGGGGAGAAACCTCCTCCTCCCCAAACGGGGGCCTCATGACGGCATCTTTCCCGAGGCCTGTATGAAAGTAAATCAAGTGAGTGTAAGAAGGAAACATTTTGAGAAAAGCCATCAGATACGTAAAGAAAAGGCTTACCGTGATTTTTGGCCTCCCATGTCCCTTTGCTAATCGCGCCATGAGCGCTTAGTGTATGAGGAGGTCAAAGCTAGGGTCCGAACCCAGCTCTCGAGGTTCAGAATCATGCCAAGCATCCAAGCGACTGCTACATCATAGAAAAGAATGTCGATGAAGAAAAGTAAAGGAAACAAAACAGTAAATAAAAGCCAAAGGAAGGATTGAACTTACGCTTCATGTTCCACTTCTCGGGAAATGGCATCTTCTCGGGCGGAATTAGGTCGGAAGTCTTCACTCGGACAAATCGACCCATCCACCCTCGATCCTTGTCCTTGTCTATGCTCGAGAACAGCACCTTGGTGGCCCGACGCTGAAGCTTTATTAACCCACCTAGGAAAAGACGAGGCCTATGCAGCCTGATAAGGTGGTCGAGGGTAAAAGGCGTCCCTTCAACTTTGCTCGAGAAAAATCGGAACAAGATGACAATCCGCCAAAAAGAAGGGTGGATCTGACCTAGGATTATTTTATATTGGTGGCAAAAGTCAAGGATGACGGGATCGACAGGACCCAGCGTGAATGGGTAAGCATAAACACTTAGGAACCCTTCCACATGGGTAGTGATATCTTCCTCAGGGGTCGGAATCACCACCACTTTCTTATCCCAATTGCAGTCTTTCTTGACCTGCTCAAGGTCACTCTTAGTTATCAAGCACATGTATCTCGACATTGGCTCAAACCGGCCAGGGACAGAGGAAGTTTTCTCGACTTTGAAGTCGGAAGCAAGGTCACACCCCCCTCGGGAACGCACTCCTCAGGGCGCGGCTCCACCGGCGTTTTATCACCGGCCGACCGGGATGAAGAAGTTTTTTCCTTTTGAGGAACGGTTTTAGATGTTTTTGCCATCTCTGTAAGTTGAAAGAAGGAAGAAGAGAATGAGGTTTGGTGTTTTGAGGGAAGGTTGATAACTAAACTTAGAAATTGGGCACCACAAAAAGCTTGAAGGAAGTAAAGAGCTTCGAAGATTAGGGCGGAGATTAAGAGTAAAGTTTGGGCAAAAGAGAAGGAAAGCGTATTTATAGGAAGAATGTGACGGTTCAAAATCAATAATGGAAGACAAGCAACTGACATGCATTTAATGCCTCGATATACGAACCGATGGGACGTTTCAGTCACTTCCGTCGCTTACGTCATGAATGTGACGTTATGACAGGTCGAGGTACAAAATCGAAGGCTCAATTCGTTTCTTCTCATTACACTCCAAGAAACTAGGGGACTATCTGTATACAGTTAAACCGGGCCTACCCGATTTTACTATCTGGTCGTGGTTAGGGAATTGCATCGAAGATCAGCCTCGCAACGGATCAGACCGAGGTACAGGTATAAGACACTGAGATCGAGGACCGAGGTACCTATCGAAGATCGAGCCAGTAGCGATCGATACCAAATAAGACAGACATCGAGCAAAGCACACTAACAGAAAGGCGAGATATCCGTAATTGACCGAAGATCATGGCGTACATCTCGGAACTGATCAAATCAAGGCCAATTATTTAGTTAATCATGGGATTTACTTCCGTAATTAGAATTGTACCATAGATATGATTCCTCTACTATATAAAGAGGGCCTTAAATATTTTGTAATGATATCACATTGACGCATATCAAAGAAATACAGTACTTTGTAGATTACATTCTTGCTCATTAGATTGTTATATGTTAATTGTTCTTGCATCGATCAGTTCGAGCGTGTTCCACTCGAGGCTGAGTTCTTCTCTAACGCCGGTTTGCTTCACCTTATTGTTGATTTCCATTACTAGTCTTTACATTTATCAATTGGTATTAGGTAAAATCACGTGTCTATAAATCATATTATAAATTTTAATTGTTATCCAATTTTTAGGATAAATATTAATAAACATATGAGCAGGGGTTTATATAAATCTCAAAGGTGGCTGATTGGAGGTATATCTACGATGTGGGATCAGTGTTTAAATCGGCGACTACTACAATTTGTCTCCAATATTGATGAGGCGACCGTCGGACTTCAGTAAGGAATCAAATCCGTAAGGTCATCTCCTAAATGAATTTGGATAATAAGGATTTGGTGCTTGCCAGTTAACGCCTAAAAGAAACAATCCTTGACCGTGTTAAAATTGGAGGCAAAGTAATTGCCAACTAATATGTTGCATGCAAAAGCAAATATTTTGGTACAAGGAGAAAGTGACAACTAAGTAGAGTCCACCTATTACTATTGGAAAAAGCATATATCAATAGTGAGGAACTAAAGAAAATCCATGAAAGATACACCTACTCACGTGCACTATTAAAACATAGTGCTTTAAACTACTTTTATGTGATAATATGGGTGGTGACATGGGATTTTGAGCTTTGCTTCCGTAAATGCACAGGGTTCAACTTAGTTGAAATTATTTTAGGACTAAATTACACTCTGAGTTCATAAAGTATTTTAACTATTACTTCAAGCTTAATCTTTGTAGTACGCCAAGTTTATACTTCAACAATCTTGAAGTAGGGGCATTTGTAGGCAATTAGATTTTATTAAATTTAAATCCATAAGAAATTTGGATTTAATCTCAATTATATTTTGTCCAAATAAATATTAGGCTAATATAATTGAATTAATTATATAAATTCAATATATATAGATTAAATAAATAAGTCTTAATCCGTTGGGCTAGCTCATTTAGTCGGGCTACAAGTGATGAGCCCACTTCATTAGGCCAAAGATGTCATCTTCCTAGAGGCCCAATTTGGCGCCACGTGTCAAATGACATGGCACGCCAAGTCACACTAAAAGGCCAATAAAACTGCGTCACATGCGCAAGTGACATGTTCTGGCCAATCAAATACCACCTTGTCACACTTCAATATGGTTGGCCGGAAAGAGTTTGTTCTTATCAAAACTCTTTCCTTCCACAACTATAAATAGGGGTCTTCATAACTCACAAAGACACCAGAAGATATAACAAGAAGCAAGAGAGAGCTCGTGGATCAAATGCCGCAAATTTCTCTACAAGTTTCAAGCTTCAAGTAATCAAGTTCAAGTTCAAGAAATCAAGTTCAAGCTCAAGAATGAAGAACAAATCAAGGTTCAAGGAGTACGAGTTCAAATCAAAGCTCGTCTCAGTTGAATTAAAGACCATTGTTCGTGGCAACAATATAGATTCAAGATCAAGTTCAAGGCCCTTGAATTTATTTACTATTGAAAAGAAGAATCACAGGATTCATAGAGATTGTATACTCATATTATATGAAATCAAATTCTACGATTATCGCAATATTTTCGGTCCTGATTTTATTTTCTCGACGCAAATTTATTATCTACACTTACTCTTTAGTTTTGGTGCCACATTCTTATTACACAAGACGCTGGATGCTAATCTCCATTTCATCTATCCCGCCCCTATACGGTGACTGACATCCTCTCAATCCCCCTATTCCCTTGGATAACTGATCTAAGATACTTGAAACTTTCTCACTTGGGATGACTTGTGAGTCAAGCCTCGCTTCCATGTCCGTCCCCCCATGACGTCGCTGAACTTGCACTATACGTATTCTATCTTAGTCATGTTCAACCTAAAACCTTTAGACTTTAGGGTATATCTCCAAACCTCTAACTTTTCGTTAACACCGTCTCGCGTCTCATCAATCAGTACTATATCATCACCAAATAACATACACCATGACATCTCCCCTTGAATCAGACAATACTATGGTATTTCCAATATTTGTACTTAGATTTTACTTTGTTTGAATCTCTACGAATTCCTTTCAATCAAGAGGGAGCGAATTTGCTCTCTTTATTGTAAGTGTTTTAGTTTAATAGGTATAAAGTTCAAGAAAATAAATTTTGTACCTTAAAAGTCATGTAAAATATTAGAATTTAGAAAGAAGCATTTTATTTATATTTTAAAGTGGATTTAAAAGGAAAATAAAACACTTAAATTAAAATGGAAGTAATTAATTGTTCACAATCCCCACGCCATGAATGTTGAACCCTCAACATCGTTGCCGTCCCACAATTTACACTAGAGTTTCCTCTCCTCACTCTGCTTGAAAGTTGAAACTGAAATTTTCCAAAGCCAATGGCCAGAAGTCGAAAAGCGTCGCTCCAAACCCAATTGAGCTACATCCTCTGTTCACAGCTTGAGAAACCTAAATGGAAGATGAAATTGCCTTTTCCCACTACTCAGTTCTAGAAAAAAATATCAGCAAAAGGCCTGCCATTTTGTGTTGCTATGCTATGAAGGTTACTACTCTGCTTTCTTTGTACTCTGAACCTTGGCATTTTGGTTTGTTCTCTATGTGGTTTGAGAATTTTGGTCTAACTAGAATTTGGGGTCATATATCTTTTCAATGAATTTCACCAAAGATTAACTTGAACAAGAAAAATTTCAAAGTAAGCAGAAAATAAGATTCAAAACTACTAAAGCATGCTTCTATTTTTGAACATGGAGTTTAAAGACATGCTTGTACACCAAACGAAGGAAGTGAAAGGGGGCATGCGGGTTGGGGGAGGTAAATGTTCTAAATAGTTCTATGCATCTAAAAGGTTTGCTAATACATACACCATATACAACTGAAACCATTGGTTCTACTGCTAGGAAGAATGAGACATTGGATATGCAACTGGAGCCATATCTAGAAGGATGCCATGATAGAACAATCCACTAGAAGATGCTGCAGCGCGAAATCCAACTGTACTAGCTGGGCGAGGAACACGTAATGACATCAGAGTTCGTGAAATAATAGGCCTGCGCTGCACGGTAATTCTAGTGAAACCAGTGATAGATTAAGATTTACCTTCCTTTTCATAAAATCCAATCATCTGATCTAGGAATAGGTCTTCCAAATCAAAGATGTTGTCGTCCTTTATGCTAGCATTAAAACTTGGATATACTCCACCACCACTAGTGCCAGGAATTGACAGTAATGGGTTAGAATCAACAGAAAAACCTGCCTCACGAGCTCCCACAATGCTCTCAAAACCGTTCTTCGCACCACTGCTAGAAGATGTACAACCATGGACTCCAATATGATCGGCAATTGATAATGGCAATCTTGCAGTGTTAACGATAGGACCAACTTGAGTGGCTTCAACCAACTACTTGGTAATTAACTCTTCCATTTCATACCCAATACTATTGACCGGATGAGTGAACATTCCAGCACCACCAACAATAGATGGTTGCCAGCTAAGTGATGGAGATGTCCTAGTGTCAACCCCGCGCCACGCTTCAGAGGTGCCCTCTGCCGCCTGCCGGTACAGTGATTAGGTCTTCTACACCTAGCAGGAACTCATCATCCACAATGGGAAGTGAACTATTCAACTCAGTAACAACAGTACCAAAGGGGAAATTCTCAGGGTTAACATCTGGTGGTCCTTCAATAGCATCAGTCATGCAGTTGGCAACTGCCCTGGTAAAGGTAACATCCCTGTCTTAAAAGCTTCAGTCACATAGTGATTGGCCATTGTAATTGTCCTCCACAAGGTCCATTCAATTTCTCATTTTTTTGTCCTTGTGAAGGTTCAGTAGTACCAGCATCAACATTAGTGATATCATGAATGCTTCTTCTTCTCCTCTTTGCCTTATTGCTGTATTTTAATCGACTGAAGAACTTCTGCGCATGGCTTGCCGCCTAGGTTGGTGTTCTGGATACCCCACGGTGCCTAGATATACTTCTCCAATCACCTCTTCCATATTTCTCCAACCCCTGGAGAAACAACCTATGACAGGAACTAAGATTGAAAGAAGTTACTAGCCTTGGAATTTAATTCCGGAAGTAAATTGCAAGACAATATCTGCTTAAACCTAATACACTCGCTCAATTAACGGACACTTTTTATGCATCTTAGATTTTCTACTGGTTATACATGCATTTTTAACTTCCATTTATATCCAATGAACACATCTTATAAATTTGAATTACCAAGTTTGGTGTTATTTCAGCAAACATTTATCTCTACTGACGACCCGCAACCTAACCGGGAAACTTCAATTTACGCTAATAATATGATATTTTGATGTTTATTGGATCATCCCACTTATCAAGAAAGAGATGTTTATAGAATCATCTCCTCAAGCACCACATCATTCCTTGTCGCAATTGTCTCTCTCAATTCAACAACAGATCCTCTTTTGGCTTCTCAAATTGTTGTAGGCTTTATTTCTCTTATCTTCGGAAAAAAATAAATGGAACAGTATTTTCCAACAGAAAGCAGAGCTCCTCTGAAATCAGTAGAACGCTCGCTGAAGCAAAGTAGGGTCCAAAGATTTTTGTTGTTGTTGTTGTAAGCCCATCCTCGCCAACAAAAGAAAGAGAAATATAAATATTGTATACTAGAAAGTTTTCCCAATACATCAAACAAACTTTTTATGTTAGTGAAAAAATCAAACAAACTTTAGAAGTTCTAATCACGAGAGAGAGACAGAGATAGAAACTTGACAAGTCCAATCCAGTTGAAAAATCCTAGTGTGTGGGGGTGGGGGGTGGGGGCAGCTTGCAAGCACCTAAACTATCATCAGGTATCTTTGGTTAAATTTCTTTAATAAATATATGCTTTTGTACCTTCTTTAAGTCTCTAGTGACTAAGGTTTGACACTGAAGTTAATCCATTCGGAAGCTAAATTAGAGTATGGGATGAGGCTACAGAAGTATGATTGACTGTACTTTGTGATTAATGCCTTTCTGCTAAGTGTGCTAGTATTTTTAGAGTCCTGAAACATGTGTACTTCAACAGGAAAACCAAAAGAAGAAAAAAGAACTATCTGCCAATTTTGATCGAGGAATTAATTACTGATTCAATGTTCCTCTATTTAAAGTGGTTAGGATTCTTTTCCTTTTCCATATGTTAGACATCATGATATCCTTATGATTTAGTCGCCATGAAGTTTAAAGCTTAACCGCATATCAAACATTTTATATTTTAATGGCATATGGCTGTTGGGAGTTGTATTAATGTATATCTTTAGTTGTAATATCAAGCATCGGACTATTACTCCTGCCTGAGTATCATGTTCGGTAATTGAACTCTAGAGAAGGAAAATTCGGGAATGAAACCTTAGATGTACCCCGTGAGTTTAATATTTTCTCAGCTTCATAACATATTAGCCTTTTGATTTCTGCTGATAACATGAGCTATTCTAACTGCTAAGGACTTACTCTGGACCTCTAAATTTATCCTTTTTGCACTTTTTATTTGGAGGGTCAAGGATCCTTGGGAATCGAATAAATTTTTGGCATTTTATCATATTAAACTTGTCATCTGTGATTTGTTTACAATTGAGAGGCAGTTATAAGTTGTTAGCTTCTAATTTGTCCATTATGTGGTGGCCATTTGATGAATGCCCATTTTGGTATTTTTGCAACATGGTTCTTTCACAAGATACTTTGTGGAAGTTATTCACTTTGAAATCTTTTGAATTACTTAAAAATAATTGTCTCTCCGAAGAACCAAAATTTTAAGTATTTTAGCTGTTAAACGGGGACTTTGTTCTGGCAAATATAGCTAGATTCTCTAGAGTGGTGCTTTATGATGTGGTTGCATTTGGTTTGAAATTCACTCTAAAACATTTCAAAGTCGAATCTTTTGATATACCATATGTTCAACTGGGCTTTCTTTTGCTTTATGTGGTGCAAGACAAATGCGCATTCAAGATTTAAGTTAGTGGGTGTGAAGTACCACCAGCTGCTCCTTTGTGTCAATGGGTGCAAACTTGTTATAAATATATATCTTCTAATTTTTTTTTTGAACTATATAATCTGTGCTATAGCAGCAAGTGCGGGTACACCATTTCGGAGAATTTACATCCTCTATCTGCAAAGCAATAAATCTCTTTTTTCTCTCAAAAAGGCTATAGATCTCTTTCAGATATCTTCTTGATTGGTCTCTAACAAGAATAGAAAGATATGCTTCATTGATGTAGTTGTAGTTCAGCTTGAACACAATTTGTTGTTGTTATATCTCATAATGAAACCTTCTTCCTAGTAGTAAAACAAAATGATGCTCTCTTAATTATATATTCTTTTTAGACCTGATGCGGTAGAGAGCTGTAGGTTCTATTTCAAATATAGAAATATCTGGTCAAACTCTTACTGTTTAGCTCCATCATACAAATCTTTTCCGTATTCTATTTTACCTTCCCACAGCGAGTTCATTAATCAGACATTTACTGATTAATTTTGCGTTAAATGGTTGAAAGCCTTTTAAAATAAATATAAAGTAGCTAAATAAGGAGCAACAGTCACAAAAGTAAAAAAAAATTCCGCAAAGTCATATGTTACTGTGTTAATCCTGCTTAGTTAGCCAGTAGCCTCATCAAAGTCTTATATTTCAGTGAACTTTGATTGTTTTACTCCACGTTGATGTACAACTTAACATCTAGAAATAAAGTCGTCGTTGTGGTCATTCTGTTTTAATGTGCCACCTGCCCGTTTCCCTTATCAGTTGCTCTCATTACTGTAGTTAAAATTGATAGCTGATTAAAAAAGTAGGAGTCTTGCTGCCATTCTTTCTGTTAACCAAGTGTCAGTGGGTACAGAAAATCACATATAGATGCAACAAATATTTATGCTGGTCTTTGTCATATATGGAAGTCATCCGTTTTGGGAATACTCTTCAGAAACTTTCCCTTTCACATACGAAAGCACTGTAGATCTAACAAAATGAACCCTGACCAGACATGCAATAGCTCCTCTTGGACTAAGGAGGAAGACAGAGCATTTGAAACTGCCCTAGCCATTTATGCTGGAGATAGCGATCAATTGATGAAGATTGCTGCAGCAGTTCCACGGAAATCTATTCCAGAAATCTTACAACATTATAAAAAACTTGTTGATGATATAAATGATATCGAGGCTGGAAAAGTTCCGCTACCTCGATACGGGAGAATGCAAGGTTGTTCCAGCCGCAGAAGTAGATTATCTGGAGCAGAGGTAGAACGGCGAAAAGGGGTCGCTTGGACTGCAGAGGAACACAGGTGAGGTTTTTTCTGCAAATTTGGTAATTACCATGTTAGTTTGCTTTGAAATATCTGGCTAAATTGATGATTATCTAATCTCTACAATAATGTGTTTCTTAATGGTTGAATAAATTCATCGCTTACTGTAAGGATTAAGAAGTTCTTTGCAACAAAATGCTTTTTTTTTTCCCTTTATTTTTGAGATTAACAACAATTCCATCAATTTGGACCAAAACCGCCGACAAAACTGTGCTAATATGTAATCATCTCTAAAATCTATTTAAAAAAAAAAAAAATTATATATGGATGTAGTATATGTAAATGTATAGTAGACAGTTGGTCCTAAGCAATGTCTTGCACAAATCTAAGTGGATCTTGTGTGAATTTTTAAAGAAAAAATGCCTCTGAAAATTTGGTATCTAACAATATGGAAGAGAGCTCATCTGCTTTGGCTAGTAATTTCTTCAATTTTCTTTTAGCTTTTTTTTTCTCAAGAAAAATTAAACGCAATGCTCTTTTTTTGTGTAAGTTTGTCTTTTTCACAGAAAAGTGGAGTACAGCTCGAAATCAATTTTGTAACGTAAGTCATTGCGTCATCAGTATATTTGTTATTCACAAACAGATGCGTGATATACTATATATGGACAAGTTACTATAGACACAGACTTATAAAGGCTTCAATCTAACTCATGCTGGAAACATTGTGAAATTTGTTGCTGACGAGAAGTGATGTGAACAATATAGGTATAGCCCATCAAGCTTAGTCCATTTATAGTTTCTTCTTTAGCACCTTATTGAATACCATGCGAAGAGCCAGTTAGATGCTGGCAATAAATGATTAGGTCAAATAAACTAGGGCAAATTGATGTATTTGGAAAACTTTCTAGTATGCAATATTTATATTTCTCTTTCTTTTCTTGGTGAGGATGGGCTTACAGCAACAACAAAAAAATTTTGGACCCTACTTTGCTTCAGCGAGCGTTCTACTGATATCAGAGGAGCTCTGCTTTTCTGTTGGAAAATACTGTTTCATTTAATTTTTACTGAAGATAAGAGAAATATAGCCTACAACAATTTGAGAAGCCAAAAGAGGATCTGTTGAATTGAGAGAGGGACAATTGCGACAAGGAATGATGTGAGTGAGGAGATGATTCTATAAACATCTTTTCTGGATAAGTGGGATGATTCAATAAACATCAAAATAACATCCACTAGTGCCATATTATTGGTGTAAATTGTAGTTTTATGGTTAGGTTGCGGGTTGTCAGTAATGATAAATGTTTGCTGAAATAACACCAAACTAGGTAAATCAAATTTATTAGATGTGTTCATTGAATATAAATGGAACTTAAAAAAATGTGTGTATAATCATACCGACCTGTGAGTAGAAAATCTAAGATGCATAAGAAGTTGTCTGTTAATTGAGTGAGTGTATTAGGTTTAAGCAAATATTGTCTTGCAATTTATTTCCGAGATTAAATTCCAAGGCTAGTAACTTCTTTCAATCTTCTTTCCTTTCATAGGTTGTTTCTCCAGGGGTTGGAGAAATATGGAAGAGGTGATTGGAGGAGTATATCTAGGCACTTTGTGGTATCCAGAACACCAACACAGGTGGCAAGCCATGCGCAGAAATTCTTCAGTCGGTTAAAAGACAATAATAAGGCGAAGAGGAGAAGAAGCATTCATGATATCACTACTGTGGATGCTGGTACTACTGAACCTTCACAAGGACAAGAAACTGAGAAGTTGAATGGACCTTGTGGAGGGCAATTACAATGGCCAATCACTGACTATGTGACTGAAGCTTTTGACACAGGGATGTTTCCTTTACCAGGGCCAGTTACCAACTGCATGATTGATGCTATTGGAGGACCATCCAGTGTTAACCCTGAGACTTTCCCGTTTGGTACTGCTGTTGTTAGTGAGTTGAATAGTTCACTTCCCAATGTGGATGATGAGTTTTTGCTAGGTGTAGAAGACTTAATCACTGTACCGACACAGGGCACCTCTGAAGCGTGGCGCGGGGTTGACACTCCATCACTTAGCTGGCAACCATCTTTTGCTGGTGGCACTGGAATGTACACTCATCCCGTCAGTAGTGTTGGGTATGAAATGGAAGAGTTAATCACCAAAGAGTTGGTTGAAGCCACTCAAGTTGGTCCTATCGTTAACACTGCAAGATTGCCATTACCAATTGCCGATCATATTGGAGTTCATGGTTGTACAGCTTCTAGCAGTGGTGCGAAGAACGGTTTTGAGAGCACTGTGGGAGCTCGTGAGGCAGGTCTTTCTGTTGATTCTGACCCATTACTGTCAATTGCTGGCACTAGTGGTGGTGGAGTATATCCAAGTTTTAATGCTAGCATAAAGGACGACAACATTTTTGATTTGGAAGACCTATTCCTAGATCCGATGATTGGATTTTATGAAAAGGAAGGTAAATCTTAATTTATCATTGGTTTCACTAGAATTACCGTGCAGCGCAGGCCTATTATTTCACGAACTCCGATGTCATTATGTGTTCCTCGCCCAGCTAGTACGGTTGGATTTCGCGCTGCAGCATCTTCTAGTGGATTGTTCTATCATGGCATCCTTCTAGATATGGCTCGAGTTGCATATTCAATGTCTCATTCTTGCAATAGAATATATGGTTTCAGTTGTATATGGTGTATGTATTAGCAAACTTTTTGGATGAACTATTTAGAACAGTTACCTCCCCCATGACCCCTTTCACTTCTTTGTGTCCTTTGGTGTACAAGCATGTTCTTAAACTCCATGTTCATAAATAAAAGCATGCTTTAATTGTTATGAATCTTATTTTCTGCGTGCTTTGAAAATTTTCTTAGTTTGTGCAATCTCCCTCTTTCACAAGTTAATCTTTTGTGAAATTCGTTAACTGGTCCAAACAATTACGGAGATCTGGCATAGTTTGACATTCATCACTAGAGCTTTTCAAAGTACAAATTAGTTTTCAAAACAATTCTGATGGTGCAAAAAATCTTTTTAGTATAAATGGATTTTAATTGTTTGCTTTTCTTAATACAGAAATACCATTATATTTGTGTCGAGTTTTCATTGTATTGATAAGTACTAAATAATTACAATGTCATTGCCCAACCTGTTGTTAATTACTTTTCCTCTTTGGTCCTCAATTTTGCGTGTTCAAGGCACTGAAGATTCTTTTTTCTGGTTTCTGTACATTAGCTTTCTCTTCCTCATTTTCCCCTACTATTTTCTAAACTAACATTTTCTCTTTGAGCGCTATAAAATTATAGCGGTACATTTCAATCTTGAAAATTGCATTATAATCATTTTTCCTTAATTAGACATATGGTAACTCTGACTGGGTGACCTTGCTCACATTATCAGTTAGAGGTGGAGTTATGATTCCAATTTTATGGGTTTTGAATTTAGAATGATGACTTTAAATTTTCCTAACGGTTCTAAATTTAATATTTATACATATTTAATAAATTTCTTAATATAAATATATTGTTTGAGCAAAAACTACTAGGTTCGAACGAACCAACATTCAAGCAACTAGTTCCGCCCCTGTTACTAGTCCCAAGTCCAAATAAAGGAGGAGGATATGATTAGATTAAAAACTCGTAAAAAGTAGTCAATTTGTGATGAATTTTCATATTATAACTATCATAAGATTAAATAAAGCAGTATAGTTAAAGAGGATTTATACATGCTATAACACACTCTAATTCTCTTGGAATTGAGACATAACTTTTTTAAGATAATTATAACCCAATAATATATTGTCTACCGGAAAAGCAGTACAGTTGAATTGTAACGTGGTTTTATAAACACGTGGATTAAACTGTTCTGATAAAGTAAAATAACAAAGTGTAAATAGAGTAAATAAAGAAAATTGAAGAAGAAACAACCCTGTGCTTTAGAATGTTCCCACTAGGATCAAGAAGACAACCTTTATAAAAAGCTTCAGAGAAAGAATACTAGACTTTTGTTATCTTTATTTCTTGATCTCTTACAATAGAAAGAAAGCCTCCATTTATACTAGAGCAATGGGGTTTATGGTCTACCAATTATGCCCGTTAATCACCAATATTAATGTAACAATAAAAGGTAATAAAAAGGTGATAAAAGAATAATAATGGTTAATAAAGAGTACTAAATGCTGATGAAGGAATCTTAGGGTCTTCTGTAACGTTTCTGTAACGGTCATATCTTGAATTACTTCTTATCCAGTCATATGTTTGTATCCAGTGTGAATATGGTTGAATCACTGCTGATTGACACATGTTGCTTCCTAATTCACCCATCTTCTGAGACCGATTTTTACTGTATACAGATAGTCCCCTCACTTTCCGGTTACTCACTGTGATATAACTGGGAAGTGGAAGTTTACCACCCTCGTTACTGCCTCATAAAAAATGGCCTGAAAATCCCAATTCGAACAAAAATGAGTGCAGAACTTAGGGATTCAGATGACAACATATTATTCTTTCGTCGATGACTGATTGGCACTGAGGAAGTGCTACCATCACAAAGAACTTGATCTCGGGTTTTTTAGTGCCCACCCGGAACTTTCGAGTCTTGAGTTTTTCGTTCCGACAATCAAACACGGCTTTGCCAGCTGCCTGTGATAGGAAAAAGAAAACTTGATCAGATAGTTCGTGCGGGGCATTTCCCACCTCACCTTTCAAAAACTCTTCTTTGTGTTTTGACTCTTGGATTTTTAGTTACACCCAAAAACTTTTATAACCTCACAGCCTCATAGACTAGGGATGTTTATGACCAGTAATTTTGTACTTCTGGTTTTGTTAAAATTCGAAAATTTAATGCTTTCGGTTAACTTTACTATCGAAAAACAAGACATCCGACCTTTAGCCATTTGATTGGATGGCTTCATAAGAGAGGGGCCTTATATTTACGATGCTTATGAAGATGATGTCTCCTATTCATCTGGGCACAATTGTACGAATTTGTAATCCTTTTTTGCTTCTAAGTATGAGCAAATAATAAAAAGTGATATATTTTGTTCATTCAAACATACGCGAGAATGTTTTTTAGAAGGTGCAAGTTTTGCTTTATTTCATTCCTTGACCATAAACAAATATTTACAACTTTGTGTATACGATAATTTATCGGAGATGAACAAAAATACATTGCAAGAGAATTGCAACCGGGCTGACATTTACTTAGTCTAACCGGTCTTGATTCTGATTCCTTCTAATTTTTTTCCTCTCTAGGGATGAGTTGGCAGTCCCCAGTCCTTTATCTGGCAGTCTCCGGCACTTCTCTTTATTCCGGAGCCAGTTCGAGCTATCTCCGGTATCCTGTACGGATTGTTTGGGAGCCATCTTCAGATGCTTCCGATACTTAGTATTGTAATTACTGTTGCTTTGATGCAACAATCCCCAGCATTCATAGACATTATAATCTTTCATCGAAGTTATTTTCTAGCGACTCACCTCTAGAACGTTCCTACCCCCTGTCAATTCGTGATCCTAATTGGTATGGTTCAAATCGGTGCCTTGAATGCCTCCGATCAAAGTTTGGTTGACCTTGATTCCGAGCTGTAGAAGATGTTGATGTAATTACCTGATCTTTTTCTACACGAATCTTTGACTCGTACCTATTATGAACATCTGCCCAAGTTGTTGCTTGAAATTCCAACAAACTTTCTTTTAACTTCCTTGAGGCATCGAAGCTTAAGGGATTGAGAGTCTTAGTAAATGCTTCTGCTGCCCATTCATCAGGTATTGTCGGCAACAACGTTCTCTCCTTTTGGAATCGGATCACAAACTCTGGCAACAACTCTGAGTCTTCTCGAGTGATTCTGAAAAAAATCTGTTTTCCTTGCTTGAACTTTTCTCGCTCCAGCGTAAGATTTAATAAAAGAATCTGCAAGCATTTCAAAAGAATCAATTAAGTGTTCAGGTAAAAGTGAATACCATGTTGAAGCCCCATTTGTTAGGGTTTCGCCAAATTTCTTTAGCAAAACTGATTCAATCTCATGCAGAGCCAAATTATTTCCCTTCACAGCTGTGGTATAGGTTGTAATGTGTTCCTGTGGATCCGATGTTCCATCATATTTTGGAATATCCGGCAGCTTGAATCTCTTTGGAATCAACTCCGGAGCCGCTCTCGGTTTGAACGGCAATTGAAAATACTTTTTCGAATCCGGGCCCTTTAGGACAGGAGGTGCTCCCGAAATCTGACCTATCCGAGCATGAAATTCTTTAGCATTTTGATCCATTCGAGCATTTATTTCCCTCATAAACCTCATGAGTTCGATTTGAAAGAATCGTCTGCGACATTTTCAGATCTACTACCGGCACCACCTGCTTGATTGTTGTTTGTTCTGAACTCCCCCCCGGTAACGGTGTTACCGGTTCTTGGTGCCATTTGACTTATTGGCATGCCGGGAGGGACTCGAACTCCACCATTTGAATTACTGGAAGCAACCGATAATGCTTGCTGGAGCTTAATCATTATTCAATGTTGTCTTGAGAGATGATCTATGATCTCCTTTTGTTGCGCTCTCAAAAGTTTAACAGTAACGACAATGGGTACATCATTCATATCATCTGGGGTAGGACTCTTTGTCCGCCGAGTATCTATTTTTACACGGTTAGGAGTTGAATCATTCCCATCGAGACGGGTTTCACTAATTGAACCATCTTGTTGATTTTCATCATGGAGATTGTCCTCGGGCTCGCTATTATTGTTTGTTCCAACATTGAGCGAGTTGTTTACGTCATTGAGTGCCATAACTGTAGTATGCTTAAAACAAAAAAACTTCAAAGTATGTTAGTAAAAGATGAACAGATCAAAATAATATCACAATTGTCTAAGCCCCACAGTGGGCGCCAAACTGTTTACCAGAAAAACGGTACAGTTGAATTTGTAACGTAGTTGATAGATACGTGGATTAAATTGGTCCGATAAAGTTAAATAACAAAGTGTAAACAGAGTAAATAAAGACAATTGAAGAAGAAACAAGTCTAGGTTTTAGAATGTTCCCACCGGGATCAAGACGAGAACCTTTATAAAAAGCTTCAGAGAAAGAATACTAGTTTTTTGTTATCAGTATTTCTTGATGTCTTACAATAGAATGCCTCCATTTATACTAGAGCTATGAAGTTTATGGTCTACGAATTATGCCCTATTAATCACCAATATTAATGTTACAATGAAAGGTAATAAAAAAGTGATAAAGAATAATAATGGGTAATAAAGACTAATAAAAGCTGATGGAATCTTGGGGTTGTTTGCTCAAAAAATGTTACACATCTTACGAGTACAAAACAATATAAATAAATCCCGGGATAATCATAGCAAATCGTAATAATCCGTTGGACCAGATGAAAGAAACTAAAATAAGAACTCAGAATTAGGGGGAGAAGCATTAGAAACCTTTATTGATAATATTTGTTTGGTCTGCCTCTCCATGAAGAGGTTCAGAGCCTTACAATGGTGTTTTCTCTTCCCATAAGAGGGGTATATTTTCTTGTTTCTCTCTCCTCTCACTAGTGGTGAAGAAGCAGCCCCCTTTCTAGGGCTTCCACTCTTAGTATTTATAGATGTGAGCTTCGTGAGCTGGCAAAAAATGACCGTGGCCACACTAAGGTTCCGTCCCCGTGGGGGAATGAATGGGCCGTGCCCTCGTAGATTCAATCGGACAAGAGTCGAATCCTCTTATAAATAAGTGGCCATACCACTTATTAATTATGGATTAGCTCAAGAGGAGATTAACTCCGTTAATTATCGTGAGGTCGGATTCTGACCCATACAGTTAGTCCCTCCGCTTATTGAGGTCGTGTTTCGGCCGAGCTCGATGAGCGGATTTCATCGATTGTGATTTGAAAAAAAACTTGAATAAGGGGGTCGACTTATTGACGGCGTCGGCCTTAGTCGTTTACACGTTGGAGATGGCCGTAGCCTTTCATATATTGGAGGTGGCCGTAGCCTTTCATATAATGGCGATGGCCGTAGCCTTTTATATGCTGGAGAGCCTTTCATATTTTGGAGATGGCCGTAGCCTTTCATATATTGGGGGTGGTCGTAGCCTTTCATATAATGGCGATGGCCGTAGCCTTTCATATAATGGCGATGGCTGTAGCCTTTCATATGCTGGAGAGCCTTTCATATTTTGGAGATGGCCGTGGAAAATGAGTGTGCGCCGGGTACGTACTTGGTCACGTCCAGAATTTTGAAGGCGTACGGCGCATTCTTTCAGCGCAGGCCGTTGCGATTATTCTGACGGCGGGACGTTGGCGGATGGCTGAGAAGCCGCTTCGCGGAGCTTGTCATAATGACGCTTGCTTCGGCAGAATCGAACCGTTTTACGGTTGGTCGGGCAGTTAATGATGGCTATTGGGTTTCGCAAAAGCCATTTATATTGCCTATAAAGGTGGGTTGAGGCATTCATTTCTCATATCTTCATTGTTCATCTGAGAGAGATTCTGAGGGAACTTTTTCATTTCGCTAATTCATCTTCTCCTTTCTTTCCTTTGATTGTGGTATCATTTGTCTTCAGTAGATCAACAATGGCAGTCAGTTCTTCCCACGGTGCTCTTCCGGTAGATTTTCCGGTAGTTGGAGGGCCATCTCCGGCGATGGGAGGTGCAGAATAGATGGGGTCCGGCGAAATTCCGTCGGTTGACGAGGTGGTTCCTCGGCCCGGAGGTCTGGCGATTGATTTCACCGTCGACGGTGGAGAGGAACCGGTGGATAAAGCCCCGTTGATGGGGGAGATCGGGATGGCCCGATTGCGGGAACAGGGGGTCGTTCCTACCCATGCAGACATCGTTCTCGCTAGAAGCGAGGAGAGGGTCCACACCGACCGCAGGGGATACTGCGTTTTCTACGCCTATCCTTTCAGGTTGGGGTTCAAGATCCCGCTCCCAATGCTGGTGGTGGATTTCTGCCGTTATTACGGGGTGTGCCCGGGTCAGCTCACTCCTTCCCTCTACAAACTGCTGGCAATGTTCATCAAGTACGCGGAATTGGCCCGAAGGGAGGTCACGCTGCAGCATGTGCTGAGTCTCTACGCTCCCCAGAGAGTCCGTGGTACCATGATTCAGGTGTGCCCTCGTGGGTCGAGGGGCCTGGTCATGAGATTGGATGACGAGGTCGACCCCCGCCCTTTCGAGCATTTCTTTTATATTAGGACCAAACACCTGGTGGCGGA